>NW_026292165.1:0-126546 GCF_023091745.1 Budorcas taxicolor | reverse complement strand
CCTTGCGGAGGGCTTAGGGGCCGGTGGGGTGCACGCTGCCAAGCCCTGCAGCCGTGAGAGCTCTGTCATAGGGAAGGGAATGGCAAGTGCAGGGCTCCTCCAGCGGTCGCTTGGCCGCCCAGACTCAGCACAGCACGGAGAGCACCAGGCTTCCCAGGGCCCCTGGCTGTGGTCTGCAGCCCCACACACCCGGAGGCTGACTCCGTGAGCGCCCAGACGGTGCCTGACAGACGTCATTTCCCTAGTGCTCTCCCCACCAGCAGAGACGTGTGCAGGTGGTTGGGGCCTGCCCCTGCGTGTCTGGGCTGCCGCCCACAGCCTCCGCTCAGGGGAAGCAGCCCCTGTGCCAAGACCTGCAGGAGGCGCGGGGCGTCCCTGCCTGGAAGCCAAGTGCACGGTCCGCTTGGAAGCGAGCCTCCTTGGGAAGAGTCGAGGGAGCCAAGCCGCGTGCAGCTGCAAGCCCTGCTTGGGCCGAGCCGAGTGTGCCTCCAGGACGGCAGAGCTCCAGCTCTGCTCAGAGGCCGGATCTAGTCAAGTGCCTTGCGCGAGGCCTGCTCTGCCCTGGGCGAGACTTGCCCAGGCTTGCCTCGCTGCTAGGCTTGCTGCCCGGGAAGGAGCAGGCTGTGCGATGCTGGGAGAGGGCCACTGGCGCCTTCCTGGCCTCAGCCTCCACTCCTGCCTTGCCTTTGCATCTAGGCCCCGGGCGTCCTTGGGGAAGGCTTAGGAGCCGGTGGCTTGCACACTGCCGAGCCCTCCAGCAGTGAGGCCTCTCGTAGAGGGGAGGGGAGGGCAAGTGCAGGGCTCCACCAGCGGTTGCTTGGCCGCCCAGACTCAGCGCCGCACGGAGAGCACAAGGCTCCCAGGTCCCCTGGCTGTGGTCTGCAGCCCCACACTCCCGGAGGCTGACTCCGTGGGCGCCCAGAAGGTGCCTGACAGACGTCATGTCCCTAGCGCTCTGCTCCCCGGCAAGAGACGTGTGCAGGTGGTGGGGCCTGCCCCTGCGTGTCTGGGCTCCCGCCGGCAGCCCCCAGCTCCAGGGAAGCAGCCCCTGAGCCAAGACCTGTAGGGGGCGCGGGGCGCCCCCCGCCTGGAAGCCTAGCGCACAGCATGCGGGAAGCGAGCCTCCTCGGGAGAAGAGGAGGCAGCCCAGCTGCGTGCGTCTGCACTCACTCCTTGGGCGGAGCCCAGTGAGCCTCCAGTACGGCAGAGCTCCAGCTCTGCTCAGAGGCCCGAATCTGGCAGAGTTGCTGGCGTGAGGCTGCTCTGCCCTGGGCGAGCCTTGCCCAGACTTGCCTCGCTGCTAGGCTTCCTGCCCGGGAAGGAGCAGGCTGCGCCAGACAGGCAGACGCTCCTGGCGCCTTCCTGGCCTCAGCTCCACTCCTGCCTTGCCTTTGCACCTAGTCCCCAGGCGTCCTTGCGGAGGGCTTAGGGGCCGGTGGGGTGCACGCTGCCAAGCCCTCCAGCCGTGAGAGCTCTGTCATAGGGAAGGGAATGGCAAGTGCAGGGCTCCTCCAGCGGTCGCTTGGCCGCCCAGACTCAGCACAGCACGGAGAGCACCAGGCTTCCCAGGGCCCCTGGCTGTGGTCTGCAGCCCCACACAACCCGGAGGCTGACTCCGTGAGCGCCCAGAAGGTGCCTGACAGACGTCATTTCCCTAGTGCTCTCCCCACCAGCAGAGACGTGTGCAGGTGGTTGGGGCCTGCCCCTGCGTGTCTGGGCTGCCGCCCACAGCCTCCGCTCAGGGGAAGCAGCCCCTGTGCCAAGACCTGCAGGAGGCGCGGGGCGTCCCTGCCTGGAAGCCAAGTGCACGGTCCGCTTGGAAGCGAGCCTCCTTGGGAAGAGTCGAGGGAGCCAAGCCGCGTGCAGCTGCAAGCCCTGCTTGGGCCGAGCCGAGTGTGCCTCCAGGACGGCAGAGCTCCAGCTCTGCTCAGAGGCCGGATCTAGTCAAGTGCCTTGCGCGAGGCTGCTCTGCCCTGGGCGAGACTTGCCCAGGCTTGCCTCGCTGCTAGGCTTGCTGCCCGGGAAGGAGCAGGCTGTGCGATGCTGGGAGAGGCCACTGGCGCCTTCCTGGCCTCAGCTCCACTCCTGCCTTGCCTTTGCATCTAGGCCCCGGGCGTCCTTGGGGAAGGCTTAGGAGCCGGTGGCTTGCACACTGCCGAGCCCTCCAGCAGTGAGGCCTCTCGTAGAGGGGAGGGGAGGGCAAGTGCAGGGCTCCACCAGCGGTTGCTTGGCCGCCCAGACTCAGCGCCGCACGGAGAGCACAAGGCTCCCAGGTCCCCTGGCTGTGGTCTGCAGCCCCACACTCCCGGAGGCTGACTCCGTGGGCGCCCAGAAGGTGCCTGACAGACGTCATGTCCCTAGCGCTCTGCTCCCCGGCAGAGACGTGTGCAGGTGGTGGGGCCTGCCCCTGCGTGTCTGGGCTCCCGCCGGCAGCCCCAGCTCCAGGGAAGCAGCCCCTGAGCCAAGACCTGTAGGGGGCGCGGGGCGCCCCCGCCTGGAAGCCTAGCGCACAGCATGCGGGAAGCGAGCCTCCTCGGGAGAAGAGGAGGCAGCCCAGCTGCGTGCGTCTGCACTCACTCCTTGGGCGGAGCCCAGTGAGCCTCCAGTACGGCAGAGCTCCAGCTCTGCTCAGAGGCCCGATCTGGCAGAGTTGCTGGCGTGAGGCTGCTCTGCCCTGGGCGAGCCTTGCCCAGACTTGCCTCGCTGCTAGGCTTCCTGCCCGGGAAGGAGCAGGCTGCGCCAGACAGGCAGACGCTCCTGGCGCCTTCCTGGCCTCAGCTCCACTCCTGCCTTGCCTTTGCACCTAGTCCCCAGGCGTCCTTGCGGAGGGCTTAGGGGCCGGTGGGGTGCACGCTGCCAAGCCCTGCAGCCGTGAGAGCTCTGTCATAGGGAAGGGAATGGCAAGTGCAGGGCTCCTCCAGCGGTCGCTTGGCCGCCCAGACTCAGCACAGCACGGAGAGCACCAGGCTTCCCAGGGCCCCTGGCTGTGGTCTGCAGCCCCACACACCCGGAGGCTGACTCCGTGAGCGCCCAGAAGGTGCCTGACAGACGTCATTTCCCTAGTGCTCTCCCCACCAGCAGAGACGTGTGCAGGTGGTTGGGGCCTGCCCCTGCGTGTCTGGGCTGCCGCCCACAGCCTCCGCTCAGGGGAAGCAGCCCCTGTGCCAAGACCTGCAGGAGGCGCGGGGCGTCCCTGCCTGGAAGCCAAGTGCACGGTCCGCTTGGAAGCGAGCCTCCTTGGGAAGAGTCGAGGGAGCCAAGCCGCGTGCAGCTGCAAGCCCTGCTTGGGCCGAGCCGAGTGTGCCTCCAGGACGGCAGAGCTCCAGCTCTGCTCAGAGGCCGGATCTAGTCAAGTGCCTTGCGCGAGGCTGCTCTGCCCTGGGCGAGACTTGCCCAGGCTTGCCTCGCTGCTAGGCTTGCTGCCCGGGAAGGAGCAGGCTGTGCGATGCTGGGAGAGGCCACTGGCGCCTTCCTGGCCTCAGCTCCACTCCTGCCTTGCCTTTGCATCTAGGCCCCGGGCGTCCTTGGGGAAGGCTTAGGAGCCGGTGGCTTGCACACTGCCAAGCCCTCCAGCAGTGAGGCCTCTCGTAGAGGGGAGGGGAGGGCAAGTGCAGGGCTCCACCAGCGGTTGCTTGGCCGCCCAGACTCAGCGCCGCACGGAGAGCACAAGGCTCCCAGGTCCCCTGGCTGTGGTCTGCAGCCCCACACTCCCGGAGGCTGACTCCGTGGGCGCCCAGAAGGTGCCTGACAGACGTCATGTCCCCTAGCGCTCTGCTCCCCGGCAGAGACGTGTGCAGGTGGTGGGGCCTGCCCCTGCGTGTCTGGGCTCCCGCCGGCAGCCCCAGCTCCAGGGAAGCAGCCCCTGAGCCAAGACCTGTAGGGGGCGCGGGGCGCCCCCGCCTGGAAGCCTAGCGCACAGCATGCGGGAAGCGAGCCTCCTCGGGAGAAGAGGAGGCAGCCCAGCTGCGTGCGTCTGCACTCACTCCTTGGGCGGAGCCCAGTGAGCCTCCAGTACGGCAGAGCTCCAGCTCTGCTCAGAGGCCCGATCTGGCAGAGTTGCTGGCGTGAGGCTGCTCTGCCCTGGGCGAGCCTTGCCCAGACTTGCCTCGCTGCTAGGCTTCCTGCCCGGGAAGGAGCAGGCTGCGCCAGACAGGCAGACGCTCCTGGCGCCTTCCTGGCCTCAGCTCCACTCCTGCCTTGCCTTTGCACCTAGTCCCCAGGCGTCCTTGCGGAGGGCTTAGGGGCCGGTGGGGTGCACGCTGCCAAGCCCTGCAGCCGTGAGAGCTCTGTCATAGGGAAGGGAATGGCAAGTGCAGGGCTCCTCCAGCGGTCGCTTGGCCGCCCAGACTCAGCACAGCACGGAGAGCACCAGGCTTCCCAGGGCCCCTGGCTGTGGTCTGCAGCCCCACACACCCGGAGGCTGACTCCGTGAGCGCCCAGAAGGTGCCTGACAGACGTCATTTCCCTAGTGCTCTCCCCACCAGCAGAGACGTGTGCAGGTGGTTGGGGCCTGCCCCTGCGTGTCTGGGCTGCCGCCCACAGCCTCCGCTCAGGGGAAGCAGCCCCTGTGCCAAGACCTGCAGGAGGCGCGGGGCGTCCCTGCCTGGAAGCCAAGTGCACGGTCCGCTTGGAAGCGAGCCTCCTTGGGAAGAGTCGAGGGAGCCAAGCCGCGTGCAGCTGCAAGCCCTGATTGGGCCGAGCCGAGTGTGCCTCCAGGACGGCAGAGCTCCAGCTCTGCTCAGAGGCCGGATCTAGTCAAGTGCCTTGCGCGAGGCTGCTCTGCCCTGGGCGAGACTTGCCCAGGCTTGCCTCGCTGCTAGGCTTGCTGCCCGGGAAGGAGCAGGCTGTGCGATGCTGGGAGAGGCCACTGGCGCCTTCCTGGCCTCAGCTCCACTCCTGCCTTGCCTTTGCATCTAGGCCCCGGGCGTCCTTGGGGAAGGCTTAGGAGCCGGTGGCTTGCACACTGCCGAGCCCTCCAGCAGTGAGGCCTCTCGTAGAGGGGAGGGGAGGGCAAGTGCAGGGCTCCACCAGCGGTTGCTTGGCCGCCCAGACTCAGCGCCGCACGGAGAGCACAAGGCTCCCAGGTCCCCTGGCTGTGGTCTGCAGCCCCACACTCCCGGAGGCTGACTCCGTGGGCGCCCAGAAGGTGCCTGACAGACGTCATGTCCCTAGCGCTCTGCTCCCCGGCAGAGACGTGTGCAGGTGGTGGGGCCTGCCCCTGCGTGCCTGGGCTCCCGCCGGCAGCCCCAGCTCCAGGGAAGCAGCCCCTGAGCCAAGACCTGTAGGGGGCGCGGGGCGCCCCCGCCTGGAAGCCTAGCGCACAGCATGCGGGAAGCGAGCCTCCTCGGGAGAAGAGGAGGCAGCCCAGCTGCGTGCGTCTGCACTCACTCCTTGGGCGGAGCCCAGTGAGCCTCCAGTACGGCAGAGCTCCAGCTCTGCTCAGAGGCCCGATCTGGCAGAGTTGCTGGCGTGAGGCTGCTCTGCCCTGGGCGAGCCTTGCCCAGACTTGCCTCGCTGCTAGGCTTCCTGCCCGGGAAGGAGCAGGCTGCGCCAGACAGGCAGACGCTCCTGGCGCCTTCCTGGCCTCAGCTCCACTCCTGCCTTGCCTTTGCACCTAGTCCCCATGCGTCCTTGCGGAGGGCTTAGGGGCCGGTGGGGTGCACGCTGCCAAGCCCTCCAGCCGTGAGAGCTCTGTCATAGGGAAGGGAATGGCAAGTGCAGGGCTCCTCCAGCGGTCGCTTGGCCGCCCAGACTCAGCACAGCACGGAGAGCACCAGGCTTCCCAGGGCCCCTGGCTGTGGTCTGCAGCCCCACACACCCGGAGGCTGACTCCGTGAGCGCCCAGAAGGTGCCTGACAGACGTCATTTCCCTAGTGCTCTCCCCACCAGCAGAGACGTGTGCAGGTGGTTGGGGCCTGCCCCTGCGTGTCTGGGCTGCCGCCCACAGCCTCCGCTCAGGGGAAGCAGCCCCTGTGCCAAGACCTGCAGGAGGCGCGGGGCGTCCCTGCCTGGAAGCCAAGTGCACGGTCCGCTTGGAAGCGAGCCTCCTTGGGAAGAGTCGAGGGAGCCAAGCCGCGTGCAGCTGCAAGCCCTGCTTGGGCCGAGCCGAGTGTGCCTCCAGGACGGCAGAGCTCCAGCTCTGCTCAGAGGCCGGATCTAGTCAAGTGCCTTGCGCGAGGCTGCTCTGCCCTGGGCGAGACTTGCCCAGGCTTGCCTCGCTGCTAGGCTTGCTGCCCGGGAAGGAGCAGGCTGTGCGATGCTGGGAGAGGCCACTGGCGCCTTCCTGGCCTCAGCTCCACTCCTGCCTTGCCTTTGCATCTAGGCCCCGGGCGTCCTTGGGGAAGGCTTAGGAGCCGGTGGCTTGCACACTGCCGAGCCCTCCAGCAGTGAGGCCTCTCGTAGAGGGGAGGGGAGGGCAAGTGCAGGGCTCCACCAGCGGTTGCTTGGCCGCCCAGACTCAGCGCCGCACGGAGAGCACAAGGCTCCCAGGTCCCCTGGCTGTGGTCTGCAGCCCCACACTCCCGGAGGCTGACTCCGTGGGCGCCCAGAAGGTGCCTGACAGACGTCATGTCCCTAGCGCTCTGCTCCCCGGCAGAGACGTGTGCAGGTGGTGGGGCCTGCCCCTGCGTGTCTGGGCTCCCGCCGGCAGCCCCAGCTCCAGGGAAGCAGCCCCTGAGCCAAGACCTGTAGGGGTCGCGGGGCGCCCCCCGCCTGGAAGCCTAGCGCACAGCATGCGGGAAGCGAGCCTCCTCGGGAGAAGAGGAGGCAGCCCAGCTGCGTGCGTCTGCACTCACTCCTTGGGCGGAGCCCAGTGAGCCTCCAGTACGGCAGAGCTCCAGCTCTGCTCAGAGGCCCGATCTGGCAGAGTTGCTGGCGTGAGGCTGCTCTGCCCTGGGCGAGCCTTGCCCAGACTTGCCTCGCTGCTAGGCTTCCTGCCCGGGAAGGAGCAGGCTGCGCCAGACAGGCAGACGCTCCTGGCGCCTTCCTGGCCTCAGCTCCACTCCTGCCTTGCCTTTGCACCTAGTCCCCAGGCGTCCTTGCGGAGGGCTTAGGGGCCGGTGGGGTGCACGCTGCCAAGCCCTGCAGCCGTGAGAGCTCTGTCATAGGGAAGGGAATGGCAAGTGCAGGGCTCCTCCAGCGGTCGCTTGGCCGCCCAGACTCAGCACAGCACGGAGAGCACCAGGCTTCCCAGGGCCCCTGGCTGTGGTCTGCAGCCCCACACACCCGGAGGCTGACTCCGTGAGCGCCCAGAAGGTGCCTGACAGACGTCATTTCCCTAGTGCTCTCCCCACCAGCAGAGACGTGTGCAGGTGGTTGGGGCCTGCCCCTGCGTGTCTGGGCTGCCGCCCACAGCCTCCGCTCAGGGGAAGCAGCCCCCTGTGCCAAGACCTGCAGGAGGCGCGGGGCGTCCCTGCCTGGAAGCCAAGTGCACGGTCCGCTTGGAAGCGAGCCTCCTTGGGAAGAGTCGAGGGAGCCAAGCCGCGTGCAGCTGCAAGCCCTGCTTGGGCCGAGCCGAGTGTGCCTCCAGGACGGCAGAGCTCCAGCTCTGCTCAGAGGCCGGATCTAGTCAAGTGCCTTGCGCGAGGCTGCTCTGCCCTGGGCGAGACTTGCCCAGGCTTGCCTCGCTGCTAGGCTTGCTGCCCGGGAAGGAGCAGGCTGTGCGATGCTGGGAGAGGCCACTGGCGCCTTCCTGGCCTCAGCTCCACTCCTGCCTTGCCTTTGCATCTAGGCCCCGGGCGTCCTTGGGGAAGGCTTAGGAGCCGGTGGCTTGCACACTGCCGAGCCCTCCAGCAGTGAGGCCTCTCGTAGAGGGGAGGGGAGGGCAAGTGCAGGGCTCCACCAGCGGTTGCTTGGCCGCCCAGACTCAGCGCCGCACGGAGAGCACAAGGCTCCCAGGTCCCCTGGCTGTGGTCTGCAGCCCCACACTCCCGGAGGCTGACTCCGTGGGCGCCCAGAAGGTGCCTGACAGACGTCATGTCCCTAGCGCTCTGCTCCCCGGCAGAGACGTGTGCAGGTGGTGGGGCCTGCCCCTGCGTGTCTGGGCTCCCGCCGGCAGCCCCAGCTCCAGGGAAGCAGCCCCTGAGCCAAGACCTGTAGGGGTCGCGGGGCGCCCCCGCCTGGAAGCCTAGCGCACAGCATGCGGGAAGCGAGCCTCCTCGGGAGAAGAGGAGGCAGCCCAGCTGCGTGCGTCTGCACTCACTCCTTGGGCGGAGCCCAGTGAGCCTCCAGTACGGCAGAGCTCCAGCTCTGCTCAGAGGCCCGATCTGGCAGAGTTGCTGGCGTGAGGCTGCTCTGCCCTGGGCGAGCCTTGCCCAGACTTGCCTCGCTGCTAGGCTTCCTGCCCGGGAAGGAGCAGGCTGCGCCAGACAGGCAGACGCTCCTGGCGCCTTCCTGGCCTCAGCTCCACTCCTGCCTTGCCTTTGCACCTAGTCCCCAGGCGTCCTTGCGGAGGGCTTAGGGGCCGGTGGGGTGCACGCTGCCAAGCCCTGCAGCCGTGAGAGCTCTGTCATAGGGAAGGGAATGGCAAGTGCAGGGCTCCTCCAGCGGTCGCTTGGCCGCCCAGACTCAGCACAGCACGGAGAGCACCAGGCTTCCCAGGGCCCCTGGCTGTGGTCTGCAGCCCCACACACCCGGAGGCTGACTCCGTGAGCGCCCAGAAGGTGCCTGACAGACGTCATTTCCCTAGTGCTCTCCCCACCAGCAGAGACGTGTGCAGGTGGTTGGGGCCTGCCCCTGCGTGTCTGGGCTGCCGCCCACAGCCTCCGCTCAGGGGAAGCAGCCCCTGTGCCAAGACCTGCAGGAGGCGCGGGGCGTCCCTGCCTGGAAGCCAAGTGCACGGTCCGCTTGGAAGCGAGCCTCCTTGGGAAGAGTCGAGGGAGCCAAGCCGCGTGCAGCTGCAAGCCCTGATTGGGCCGAGCCGAGTGTGCCTCCAGGACGGCAGAGCTCCAGCTCTGCTCAGAGGCCGGATCTAGTCAAGTGCCTTGCGCGAGGCTGCTCTGCCCTGGGCGAGACTTGCCCAGGCTTGCCTCGCTGCTAGGCTTGCTGCCCGGGAAGGAGCAGGCTGTGCGATGCTGGGAGAGGCCACTGGCGCCTTCCTGGCCTCAGCTCCACTCCTGCCTTGCCTTTGCATCTAGGCCCCGGGCGTCCTTGGGGAAGGCTTAGGAGCCGGTGGCTTGCACACTGCCGAGCCCTCCAGCAGTGAGGCCTCTCGTAGAGGGGAGGGGAGGGCAAGTGCAGGGCTCCACCAGCGGTTGCTTGGCCGCCCAGACTCAGCGCCGCACGGAGAGCACAAGGCTCCCAGGTCCCCTGGCTGTGGTCTGCAGCCCCACACTCCCGGAGGCTGACTCCGTGGGCGCCCAGAAGGTGCCTGACAGACGTCATGTCCCTAGCGCTCTGCTCCCCGGCAGAGACGTGTGCAGGTGGTGGGGCCTGCCCCCTGCGTGCCTGGGCTCCCGCCGGCAGCCCCAGCTCCAGGGAAGCAGCCCCTGAGCCAAGACCTGTAGGGGGCGCGGGGCGCCCCCGCCTGGAAGCCTAGTGCACAGCATGCGGGAAGCGAGCCTCCTCGGGAGAAGAGGAGGCAGCCCAGCTGCGTGCGTCTGCACTCACTCCTTGGGCGGAGCCCAGTGAGCCTCCAGTACGGCAGAGCTCCAGCTCTGCTCAGAGGCCCGATCTGGCAGAGTTGCTGGCGTGAGGCTGCTCTGCCCTGGGCGAGCCTTGCCCAGACTTGCCTCGCTGCTAGGCTTCCTGCCCGGGAAGGAGCAGGCTGCGCCAGACAGGCAGACGCTCCTGGCGCCTTCCTGGCCTCAGCTCCACTCCTGCCTTGCCTTTGCACCTAGTCCCCAGGCGTCCTTGCGGAGGGCTTAGGGGCCGGTGGGGTGCACGCTGCCAAGCCCTCCAGCCGTGAGAGCTCTGTCATAGGGAAGGGAATGGCAAGTGCAGGGCTCCTCCAGCGGTCGCTTGGCCGCCCAGACTCAGCACAGCACGGAGAGCACCAGGCTTCCCAGGGCCCCTGGCTGTGGTCTGCAGCCCCACACACCCGGAGGCTGACTCCGTGAGCGCCCAGAAGGTGCCTGACAGACGTCATTTCCCTAGTGCTCTCCCCACCAGCAGAGACGTGTGCAGGTGGTTGGGGCCTGCCCCTGCGTGTCTGGGCTGCCGCCCACAGCCTCCGCTCAGGGGAAGCAGCCCCTGTGCCAGACCTGCAGGAGGCGCGGGGCGTCCCTGCCTGGAAGCCAAGTGCACGGTCCGCTTGGAAGCGAGCCTCCTTGGGAAGAGTCGAGGGAGCCAAGCCGCGTGCAGCTGCAAGCCCTGCTTGGGCCGAGCCGAGTGTGCCTCCAGGACGGCAGAGCTCCAGCTCTGCTCAGAGGCCGGATCTAGTCAAGTGCCTTGCGCGAGGCTGCTCTGCCCTGGGCGAGACTTGCCCAGGCTTGCCTCGCTGCTAGGCTTGCTGCCCGGGAAGGAGCAGGCTGTGCGATGCTGGGAGAGGCCACTGGCGCCTTCCTGGCCTCAGCTCCACTCCTGCCTTGCCTTTGCATCTAGGCCCCGGGCGTCCTTGGGGAAGGCTTAGGAGCCGGTGGCTTGCACACTGCCGAGCCCTCCAGCAGTGAGGCCTCTCGTAGAGGGGAGGGGAGGGCAAGTGCAGGGCTCCACCAGCGGTTGCTTGGCCGCCCAGACTCAGCGCCGCACGGAGAGCACAAGGCTCCCAGGTCCCCTGGCTGTGGTCTGCAGCCCCACACTCCCGGAGGCTGACTCCGTGGGCGCCCAGAAGGTGCCTGACAGACGTCATGTCCCTAGCGCTCTGCTCCCCGGCAGAGACGTGTGCAGGTGGTGGGGCCTGCCCCTGCGTGTCTGGGCCTCCCGCCGGCAGCCCCAGCTCCAGGGAAGCAGCCCCTGAGCCAAGACCTGTAGGGGTCGCGGGGCGCCCCCGCCTGGAAGCCTAGCGCACAGCATGCGGGAAGCGAGCCTCCTCGGGAGAAGAGGAGGCAGCCCAGCTGCGTGCGTCCTGCACTCACTCCTTGGGCGGAGCCCAGTGAGCCTCCAGTACGGCAGAGCTCCAGCTCTGCTCAGAGGCCCGATCTGGCAGAGTTGCTGGCGTGAGGCTGCTCTGCCCTGGGCGAGCCTTGCCCAGACTTGCCTCGCTGCTAGGCTTCCTGCCCGGGAAGGAGCAGGCTGCGCCAGACAGGCAGACGCTCCTGGCGCCTTCCTGGCCTCAGCTCCACTCCTGCCTTGCCTTTGCACCTAGTCCCCAGGCGTCCTTGCGGAGGGCTTAGGGGCCGGTGGGGTGCACGCTGCCAAGCCCTGCAGCCGTGAGAGCTCTGTCATAGGGAAGGGAATGGCAAGTGCAGGGCTCCTCCAGCGGTCGCTTGGCCGCCCAGACTCAGCACAGCACGGAGAGCACCAGGCTTCCCAGGGCCCCTGGCTGTGGTCTGCAGCCCCACACACCCGGAGGCTGACTCCGTGAGCGCCCAGAAGGTGCCTGACAGACGTCATTTCCCTAGTGCTCTCCCCACCAGCAGAGACGTGTGCAGGTGGTTGGGGCCTGCCCCTGCGTGTCTGGGCTGCCGCCCACAGCCTCCGCTCAGGGGAAGCAGCCCCTGTGCCAAGACCTGCAGGAGGCGCGGGGCGTCCCTGCCTGGAAGCCAAGTGCACGGTCCGCTTGGAAGCGAGCCTCCTTGGGAAGAGTCGAGGGAGCCAAGCCGCGTGCAGCTGCAAGCCCTGATTGGGCCGAGCCGAGTGTGCCTCCAGGACGGCAGAGCTCCAGCTCTGCTCAGAGGCCGGATCTAGTCAAGTGCCTTGCGCGAGGCTGCTCTGCCCTGGGCGAGACTTGCCCAGGCTTGCCTCGCTGCTAGGCTTGCTGCCCGGGAAGGAGCAGGCTGTGCGATGCTGGGAGAGGCCACTGGCGCCTTCCTGGCCTCAGCTCCACTCCTGCCTTGCCTTTGCATCTAGGCCCCGGGCGTCCTTGGGGAAGGCTTAGGAGCCGGTGGCTTGCACACTGCCGAGCCCTCCAGCAGTGAGGCCTCTCGTAGAGGGGAGGGGAGGGCAAGTGCAGGGCTCCACCAGCGGTTGCTTGGCCGCCCAGACTCAGCGCCGCACGGAGAGCACAAGGCTCCCAGGTCCCCTGGCTGTGGTCTGCAGCCCCACACTCCCGGAGGCTGACTCCGTGGGCGCCCAGAAGGTGCCTGACAGACGTCATGTCCCTAGCGCTCTGCTCCCCGGCAGAGACGTGTGCAGGTGGTGGGGCCTGCCCCTGCGTGCCTGGGCTCCCGCCGGCAGCCCCAGCTCCAGGGAAGCAGCCCCTGAGCCAAGACCTGTAGGGGGCGCGGGGCGCCCCCGCCTGGAAGCCTAGCGCACAGCATGCGGGAAGCGAGCCTCCTCGGGAGAAGAGGAGGCAGCCCAGCTGCGTGCGTCTGCACTCACTCCTTGGGCGGAGCCCAGTGAGCCTCCAGTACGGCAGAGCTCCAGCTCTGCTCAGAGGCCCGATCTGGCAGAGTTGCTGGCGTGAGGCTGCTCTGCCCTGGGCGAGCCTTGCCCAGACTTGCCTCGCTGCTAGGCTTCCTGCCCGGGAAGGAGCAGGCTGCGCCAGACAGGCAGACGCTCCTGGCGCCTTCCTGGCCTCAGCTCCACTCCTGCCTTGCCTTTGCACCTAGTCCCCATGCGTCCTTGCGGAGGGCTTAGGGGCCGGTGGGGTGCACGCTGCCAAGCCCTGCAGCCGTGAGAGCTCTGTCATAGGGAAGGGAATGGCAAGTGCAGGGCTCCTCCAGCGGTCGCTTGGCCGCCCAGACTCAGCACAGCACGGAGAGCACCAGGCTTCCCAGGGCCCCTGGCTGTGGTCTGCAGCCCCACACACCCGGAGGCTGACTCCGTGAGCGCCCAGAAGGTGCCTGACAGACGTCATTTCCCTAGTGCTCTCCCCACCAGCAGAGACGTGTGCAGGTGGTTGGGGCCTGCCCCTGAGTGTCTGGGCTGCCGCCCACAGCCTCCGCTCAGGGGAAGCAGCCCCTGTGCCAAGACCTGCAGGAGTCACGGGGCGTCCCTGCCTGGAAGCCAAGTGCACGGTCCGCTTGGAAGCGAGCCTCCTTGGGAAGAGTCGAGGGAGCCAAGCCGCGTGCAGCTGCAATCCTGGCTTGGGCCGAGCCGAGTGTGCCTCCAGGACGGCAGAGCTCCAGCTCTGCTCAGAGGCCGGATCTAGTCAAGTGCCTTGCGCGAGGCTGCTCTGCCCTGGGCGAGACTTGCCCAGGCTTGCCTCGCTGCTAGGCTTGCTGCCCGGGAAGGAGCAGGCTGTGCGATGCTGGGAGAGGCCAATGGCGCCTTCCTGGCCTCAGCGCCACTCCTGCCTTGCCTTTGCATCTAGGCCCCGGGCGTCCTTGGGGAAGGCTTAGGAGCCGGTGGCTTGCACACTGCCAAGCCCTCCAGCAGTGAGGCCTCTCGTAGAGGGGAGGGGAGGGCAAGTGCAGGGCTCCACCAGCGGTTGCTTGGCCGCCCAGACTCAGCGCCGCACGGGGAGCACAAGGCTCCCAGGTCCCCTGGCTGTGGTCTGCAGCCCCACACTCCCGGAGGCTGACTCCGTGGGCGCCCAGAAGGTGCCTGACAGACGTCATGTCCCTAGCGCTCTGCTCCCCAGCAGAGACGTGTGCAGGTGGTGGGGCCTGCCCCTGCGTGTCTGGGCTCCCGCCGGCAGCCCCAGCTCCAGGGAAGCAGCCCCTGAGCCAAGACCTGTAGGGGGCGCGGGGCGCCCCCGCCTGGAAGCCTAGTGCACAGCATGCGGGAAGCGAGCCTCCTCGGGAGAAGAGGAGGCAGCCCAGCTGCGTGCGTCTGCACTCACTCCTTGGGCGGAGCCCAGTGAGCCTCCAGTACGGCAGAGCTCCAGCTCTGCTCAGAGGCCCGATCTGGCAGAGTTGCTGGCGTGAGGCTGCTCTGCCCTGGGCGAGCCTTGCCCAGACTTGCCTCGCTGCTAGGCTTCCTGCCCGGGAAGGAGCAGGCTGCGCCAGACAGGCAGACGCTCCTGGCGCCTTCCTGGCCTCAGCTCCACTCCTGCCTTGCCTTTGCACCTAGTCCCCAGGCGTCCTTGCGGAGGGCTTAGGGGCCGGTGGGGTGCACGCTGCCAAGCCCTCCAGCCGTGAGAGCTCTGTCATAGGGAAGGGAATGGCAAGTGCAGGGCTCCTCCAGCGGTCGCTTGGCCGCCCAGACTCAGCACAGCACGGAGAGCACCAGGCTTCCCAGGGCCCCTGGCTGTGGTCTGCAGCCCCACACACCCGGAGGCTGACTCCGTGAGCGCCCAGAAGGTGCCTGACAGACGTCATTTCCCTAGTGCTCTCCCCACCAGCAGAGACGTGTGCAGGTGGTTGGGGCCTGCCCCTGCGTGTCTGGGCTGCCGCCCACAGCCTCCGCTCAGGGGAAGCAGCCCCTGTGCCAAGACCTGCAGGAGGCGCGGGGCGTCCCTGCCTGGAAGCCAAGTGCACGGTCCGCTTGGAAGCGAGCCTCCTTGGGAAGAGTCGAGGGAGCCAAGCCGCGTGCAGCTGCAAGCCCTGCTTGGGCCGAGCCGAGTGTGCCTCCAGGACGGCAGAGCTCCAGCTCTGCTCAGAGGCCGGATCTAGTCAAGTGCCTTGCGCGAGGCTGCTCTGCCCTGGGCGAGACTTGCCCAGGCTTGCCTCGCTGCTAGGCTTGCTGCCCGGGAAGGAGCAGGCTGTGCGATGCTGGGAGAGGCCACTGGCGCCTTCCTGGCCTCAGCTCCACTCCTGCCTTGCCTTTGCATCTAGGCCCCGGGCGTCCTTGGGGAAGGCTTATGAGCCGGTGGCTTGCACACTGCCAAGCCCTCCAGCAGTGAGGCCTCTCGTAGAGGGGAGGGGAGGGCAAGTGCAGGGCTCCACCAGCGGTTGCTTGGCCGCCCAGACTCAGCGCCGCACGGGGAGCACAAGGCTCCCAGGTCCCCTGGCTGTGGTCTGCAGCCCCACACTCCCGGAGGCTGACTCCGTGGGCGCCCAGAAGGTGCCTGACAGACGTCATGTCCCTAGCGCTCTGCTCCCCGGCAGAGACGTGTGCAGGTGGTGGGGCCTGCCCCTGCGTGTCTGGGCTCCCGCCGGCAGCCCCAGCTCCAGGGAAGCAGCCCCTGAGCCAAGACCTGTAGGGGGCGCGGGGCGCCCCCGCCTGGAAGCCTAGTGCACAGCATGCGGGAAGCGAGCCTCCTCGGGAGAAGAGGAGGCAGCCCAGCTGCGTGCGTCTGCACTCACTCCTTGGGCGGAGCCCAGTGAGCCTCCAGTACGGCAGAGCTCCAGCTCTGCTCAGAGGCCCGATCTGGCAGAGTTGCTGGCGTGAGGCTGCTCTGCCCTGGGCGAGCCTTGCCCAGACTTGCCTCGCTGCTAGGCTTCCTGCCCGGGAAGGAGCAGGCTGCGCCAGACAGGCAGACGCTCCTGGCGCCTTCCTGGCCTCAGCTCCACTCCTGCCTTGCCTTTGCACCTAGTCCCCAGGCGTCCTTGCGGAGGGCTTAGGGGCCGGTGGGGTGCACGCTGCCAAGCCCTCCAGCCGTGAGAGCTCTGTCATAGGGAAGGGAATGGCAAGTGCAGGGCTCCTCCAGCGGTCGCTTGGCCGCCCAGACTCAGCACAGCACGGAGAGCACCAGGCTTCCCAGGGCCCCTGGCTGTGGTCTGCAGCCCCACACACCCGGAGGCTGACTCCGTGAGCGCCCAGAAGGTGCCTGACAGACGTCATTTCCCTAGTGCTCTCCCCACCAGCAGAGACGTGTGCAGGTGGTTGGGGCCTGCCCCTGCGTGTCTGGGCTGCCGCCCACAGCCTCCGCTCAGGGGAAGCAGCCCCTGTGCCAAGACCTGCAGGAGGCGCGGGGCGTCCCTGCCTGGAAGCCAAGTGCACGGTCCGCTTGGAAGCGAGCCTCCTTGGGAAGAGTCGAGGGAGCCAAGCCGCGTGCAGCTGCAAGCCCTGCTTGGGCCGAGCCGAGTGTGCCTCCAGGACGGCAGAGCTCCAGCTCTGCTCAGAGGCCGGATCTAGTCAAGTGCCTTGCGCGAGGCTGCTCTGCCCTGGGCGAGACTTGCCCAGGCTTGCCTCGCTGCTAGGCTTGCTGCCCGGGAAGGAGCAGGCTGTGCGATGCTGGGAGAGGCCACTGGCGCCTTCCTGGCCTCAGCTCCACTCCTGCCTTGCCTTTGCATCTAGGCCCCGGGCGTCCTTGGGGAAGGCTTAGGAGCCGGTGGCTTGCACACTGCCAAGCCCTCCAGCAGTGAGGCCTCTCGTAGAGGGGAGGGGAGGGCAAGTGCAGGGCTCCACCAGCGGTTGCTTGGCCGCCCAGACTCAGCGCCGCACGGGGAGCACAAGGCTCCCAGGTCCCCTGGCTGTGGTCTGCAGCCCCACACTCCCGGAGGCTGACTCCGTGGGCGCCCAGAAGGTGCCTGACAGACGTCATGTCCCTAGCGCTCTGCTCCCCGGCAGAGACGTGTGCAGGTGGTGGGGCCTGCCCCTGCGTGTCTGGGCTCCCGCCGGCAGCCCCAGCTCCAGGGAAGCAGCCCCTGAGCCAAGACCTGTAGGGGTCGCGGGGCGCCCCCGCCTGGAAGCCTAGCGCACAGCATGCGGGAAGCGAGCCTCCTCGGGAGAAGAGGAGGCAGCCCAGCTGCGTGCGTCTGCACTCACTCCTTGGGCGGAGCCCAGTGAGCCTCCAGTACGGCAGAGCTCCAGCTCTGCTCAGAGGCCCGATCTGGCAGAGTTGCTGGCGTGAGGCTGCTCTGCCCTGGGCGAGCCTTGCCCAGACTTGCCTCGCTGCTAGGCTTCCTGCCCGGGAAGGAGCAGGCTGCGCCAGACAGGCAGACGCTCCTGGCGCCTTCCTGGCCTCAGCTCCACTCCTGCCTTGCCTTTGCACCTAGTCCCCAGGCGTCCTTGCGGAGGGCTTAGGGGCCGGTGGGGTGCACGCTGCCAAGCCCTCCAGCCGTGAGAGCTCTGTCATAGGGAAGGGAATGGCAAGTGCAGGGCTCCTCCAGCGGTCGCTTGGCCGCCCAGACTCAGCACAGCACGGAGAGCACCAGGCTTCCCAGGGCCCCTGGCTGTGGTCTGCAGCCCCACACACCCGGAGGCTGACTCCGTGAGCGCCCAGAAGGTGCCTGACAGACGTCATTTCCCTAGTGCTCTCCCCACCAGCAGAGACGTGTGCAGGTGGTTGGGGCCTGCCCCTGCGTGTCTGGGCTGCCGCCCACAGCCTCCGCTCAGGGGAAGCAGCCCCTGTGCCAAGACCTGCAGGAGGCGCGGGGCGTCCCTGCCTGGAAGCCAAGTGCACGGTCCGCTTGGAAGCGAGCCTCCTTGGGAAGAGTCGAGGGAGCCAAGCCGCGTGCAGCTGCAAGCCCTGCTTGGGCCGAGCCGAGTGTGCCTCCAGGACGGCAGAGCTCCAGCTCTGCTCAGAGGCCGGATCTAGTCAAGTGCCTTGCGCGAGGCTGCTCTGCCCTGGGCGAGACTTGCCCAGGCTTGCCTCGCTGCTAGGCTTGCTGCCCGGGAAGGAGCAGGCTGTGCGATGCTGGGAGAGGCCACTGGCGCCTTCCTGGCCTCAGCTCCACTCCTGCCTTGCCTTTGCATCTAGGCCCCGGGCGTCCTTGGGGAAGGCTTAGGAGCCGGTGGCTTGCACACTGCCAAGCCCTCCAGCAGTGAGGCCTCTCGTAGAGGGGAGGGGAGGGCAAGTGCAGGGCTCCACCAGCGGTTGCTTGGCCGCCCAGACTCAGCGCCGCACGGGGAGCACAAGGCTCCCAGGTCCCCTGGCTGTGGTCTGCAGCCCCACACTCCCGGAGGCTGACTCCGTGGGCGCCCAGAAGGTGCCTGACAGACGTCATGTCCCTAGCGCTCTGCTCCCCAGCAGAGACGTGTGCAGGTGGTGGGGCCTGCCCCTGCGTGTCTGGGCTCCCGCCGGCAGCCCCAGCTCCAGGGAAGCAGCCCCTGAGCCAAGACCTGTAGGGGGCGCGGGGCGCCCCCGCCTGGAAGCCTAGTGCACAGCATGCGGGAAGCGAGCCTCCTCGGGAGAAGAGGAGGCAGCCCAGCTGCGTGCGTCTGCACTCACTCCTTGGGCGGAGCCCAGTGAGCCTCCAGTACGGCAGAGCTCCAGCTCTGCTCAGAGGCCCGATCTGGCAGAGTTGCTGGCGTGAGGCTGCTCTGCCCTGGGCGAGCCTTGCCCAGACTTGCCTCGCTGCTAGGCTTCCTGCCCGGGAAGGAGCAGGCTGCGCCAGACAGGCAGACGCTCCTGGCGCCTTCCTGGCCTCAGCTCCACTCCTGCCTTGCCTTTGCACCTAGTCCCCAGGCGTCCTTGCGGAGGGCTTAGGGGCCGGTGGGGTGCACGCTGCCAAGCCCTCCAGCCGTGAGAGCTCTGTCATAGGGAAGGGAATGGCAAGTGCAGGGCTCCTCCAGCGGTCGCTTGGCCGCCCAGACTCAGCACAGCACGGAGAGCACCAGGCTTCCCAGGGCCCCTGGCTGTGGTCTGCAGCCCCACACACCCGGAGGCTGACTCCGTGAGCGCCCAGAAGGTGCCTGACAGACGTCATTTCCCTAGTGCTCTCCCCACCAGCAGAGACGTGTGCAGGTGGTTGGGGCCTGCCCCTGCGTGTCTGGGCTGCCGCCCACAGCCTCCGCTCAGGGGAAGCAGCCCCTGTGCCAAGACCTGCAGGAGGCGCGGGGCGTCCCTGCCTGGAAGCCAAGTGCACGGTCCGCTTGGAAGCGAGCCTCCTTGGGAAGAGTCGAGGGAGCCAAGCCGCGTGCAGCTGCAAGCCCTGCTTGGGCCGAGCCGAGTGTGCCTCCAGGACGGCAGAGCTCCAGCTCTGCTCAGAGGCCGGATCTAGTCAAGTGCCTTGCGCGAGGCTGCTCTGCCCTGGGCGAGACTTGCCCAGGCTTGCCTCGCTGCTAGGCTTGCTGCCCGGGAAGGAGCAGGCTGTGCGATGCTGGGAGAGGCCACTGGCGCCTTCCTGGCCTCAGCTCCACTCCTGCCTTGCCTTTGCATCTAGGCCCCGGGCGTCCTTGGGGAAGGCTTAGGAGCCGGTGGCTTGCACACTGCCAAGCCCTCCAGCAGTGAGGCCTCTCGTAGAGGGGAGGGGAGGGCAAGTGCAGGGCTCCACCAGCGGTTGCTTGGCCGCCCAGACTCAGCGCCGCACGGGGAGCACAAGGCTCCCAGGTCCCCTGGCTGTGGTCTGCAGCCCCACACTCCCGGAGGCTGACTCCGTGGGCGCCCAGAAGGTGCCTGACAGACGTCATGTCCCTAGCGCTCTGCTCCCCAGCAGAGACGTGTGCAGGTGGTGGGGCCTGCCCCTGCGTGTCTGGGCTCCCGCCGGCAGCCCCAGCTCCAGGGAAGCAGCCCCTGAGCCAAGACCTGTAGGGGGCGCGGGGCGCCCCCGCCTGGAAGCCTAGTGCACAGCATGCGGGAAGCGAGCCTCCTCGGGAGAAGAGGAGGCAGCCCAGCTGCGTGCGTCTGCACTCACTCCTTGGGCGGAGCCCAGTGAGCCTCCAGTACGGCAGAGCTCCAGCTCTGCTCAGAGGCCCGATCTGGCAGAGTTGCTGGCGTGAGGCTGCTCTGCCCTGGGCGAGCCTTGCCCAGACTTGCCTCGCTGCTAGGCTTCCTGCCCGGGAAGGAGCAGGCTGCGCCAGACAGGCAGACGCTCCTGGCGCCTTCCTGGCCTCAGCTCCACTCCTGCCTTGCCTTTGCACCTAGTCCCCAGGCGTCCTTGCGGAGGGCTTAGGGGCCGGTGGGGTGCACGCTGCCAAGCCCTCCAGCCGTGAGAGCTCTGTCATAGGGAAGGGAATGGCAAGTGCAGGGCTCCTCCAGCGGTCGCTTGGCCGCCCAGACTCAGCACAGCACGGAGAGCACCAGGCTTCCCAGGGCCCCTGGCTGTGGTCTGCAGCCCCACACACCCGGAGGCTGACTCCGTGAGCGCCCAGAAGGTGCCTGACAGACGTCATTTCCCTAGTGCTCTCCCCACCAGCAGAGACGTGTGCAGGTGGTTGGGGCCTGCCCCTGCGTGTCTGGGCTGCCGCCCACAGCCTCCGCTCAGGGGAAGCAGCCCCTGTGCCAAGACCTGCAGGAGGCGCGGGGCGTCCCTGCCTGGAAGCCAAGTGCACGGTCCGCTTGGAAGCGAGCCTCCTTGGGAAGAGTCGAGGGAGCCAAGCCGCGTGCAGCTGCAAGCCCTGCTTGGGCCGAGCCGAGTGTGCCTCCAGGACGGCAGAGCTCCAGCTCTGCTCAGAGGCCGGATCTAGTCAAGTGCCTTGCGCGAGGCTGCTCTGCCCTGGGCGAGACTTGCCCAGGCTTGCCTCGCTGCTAGGCTTGCTGCCCGGGAAGGAGCAGGCTGTGCGATGCTGGGAGAGGCCACTGGCGCCTTCCTGGCCTCAGCTCCACTCCTGCCTTGCCTTTGCATCTAGGCCCCGGGCGTCCTTGGGGAAGGCTTAGGAGCCGGTGGCTTGCACACTGCCAAGCCCTCCAGCAGTGAGGCCTCTCGTAGAGGGGAGGGGAGGGCAAGTGCAGGGCTCCACCAGCGGTTGCTTGGCCGCCCAGACTCAGCGCCGCACGGGGAGCACAAGGCTCCCAGGTCCCCTGGCTGTGGTCTGCAGCCCCACACTCCCGGAGGCTGACTCCGTGGGCGCCCAGAAGGTGCCTGACAGACGTCATGTCCCTAGCGCTCTGCTCCCCGGCAGAGACGTGTGCAGGTGGTGGGGCCTGCCCCTGCGTGTCTGGGCTCCCGCCGGCAGCCCCAGCTCCAGGGAAGCAGCCCCTGAGCCAAGACCTGTAGGGGGCGCGGGGCGCCCCCGCCTGGAAGCCTAGTGCACAGCATGCGGGAAGCGAGCCTCCTCGGGAGAAGAGGAGGCAGCCCAGCTGCGTGCGTCTGCACTCACTCCTTGGGCGGAGCCCAGTGAGCCTCCAGTACGGCAGAGCTCCAGCTCTGCTCAGAGGCCCGATCTGGCAGAGTTGCTGGCGTGAGGCTGCTCTGCCCTGGGCGAGCCTTGCCCAGACTTGCCTCGCTGCTAGGCTTCCTGCCCGGGAAGGAGCAGGCTGCGCCAGACAGGCAGACGCTCCTGGCGCCTTCCTGGCCTCAGCTCCACTCCTGCCTTGCCTTTGCACCTAGTCCCCAGGCGTCCTTGCGGAGGGCTTAGGGGCCGGTGGGGTGCACGCTGCCAAGCCCTCCAGCCGTGAGAGCTCTGTCATAGGGAAGGGAATGGCAAGTGCAGGGCTCCTCCAGCGGTCGCTTGGCCGCCCAGACTCAGCACAGCACGGAGAGCACCAGGCTTCCCAGGGCCCCTGGCTGTGGTCTGCAGCCCCACACACCCGGAGGCTGACTCCGTGAGCGCCCAGAAGGTGCCTGACAGACGTCATTTCCCTAGTGCTCTCCCCACCAGCAGAGACGTGTGCAGGTGGTTG
Organism: Budorcas taxicolor; assembly: GCF_023091745.1. NCBI lineage: Eukaryota > Metazoa > Chordata > Mammalia > Artiodactyla > Bovidae > Budorcas > Budorcas taxicolor. Next base: position 105,176 of record NW_026292165.1, on the reverse strand, counting down.
GGGCCTGCCCCTGCGTGTCTGGGCTGCCGCCCACAGCCTCCGCTCAGGGGAAGCAGCCCCTGTGCCAAGACCTGCAGGAGGCGCGGGGCGTCCCTGCCTGGAAGCCAAGTGCACGGTCCGCTTGGAAGCGAGCCTCCTTGGGAAGAGTCGAGGGAGCCAAGCCGCGTGCAGCTGCAATCCCGGCTTGGGCCGAGCCGAGTGTGCCTCCAGGACGGCAGAGCTCCAGCTCTGCTCAGAGGCCGGATCTAGTCAAGTGCCTTGCGCGAGGCTGCTCTGCCCTGGGCGAGACTTGCCCAGGCTTGCCTCGCTGCTAGGCTTGCTGCCCGGGAAGGAGCAGGCTGTGCGATGCTGGGAGAGGCCACTGGCGCCTTCCTGGCCTCAGCTCCACTCCTGCCTTGCCTTTGCATCTAGGCCCCGGGCGTCCTTGGGGAAGGCTTAGGAGCCGGTGGCTTGCACACTGCCAAGCCCTCCAGCAGTGAGGCCTCTCGTAGAGGGGAGGGGAGGGCAAGTGCAGGGCTCCACCAGCGGTTGCTTGGCCGCCCAGACTCAGCGCCGCACGGGGAGCACAAGGCTCCCAGGTCCCCTGGCTGTGGTCTGCAGCCCCACACTCCCGGAGGCTGACTCCGTGGGCGCCCAGAAGGTGCCTGACAGACGTCATGTCCCTAGCGCTCTGCTCCCCAGCAGAGACGTGTGCAGGAGGTGGGGCCTGCCCCTGCGTGTCTGGGCTCCCGCCGGCAGCCCCAGCTCCAGGGAAGCAGCCCCTGAGCCAAGACCTGTAGGGGGCGCGGGGCGCCCCCGCCTGGAAGCCTAGTGCACAGCATGCGGGAAGCGAGCCTCCTCGGGAGAAGAGGAGGCAGCCCAGCTGCGTGCGTCTGCACTCACTCCTTGGGCGGAGCCCAGTGAGCCTCCAGTACGGCAGAGCTCCAGCTCTGCTCAGAGGCCCGATCTGGCAGAGTTGCTGGCGTGAGGCTGCTCTGCCCTGGGCGAGCCTTGCCCAGACTTGCCTCGCTGCTAGGCTTCCTGCCCGGGAAGGAGCAGGCTGCGCCAGACAGGCAGACGCTCCTGGCGCCTTCCTGGCCTCAGCTCCACTCCTGCCTTGCCTTTGCACCTAGTCCCCAGGCGTCCTTGCGGAGGGCTTAGGGGCCGGTGGGGTGCACGCTGCCAAGCCCTCCAGCCGTGAGAGCTCTGTCATAGGGAAGGGAATGGCAAGTGCAGGGCTCCTCCAGCGGTCGCTTGGCCGCCCAGACTCAGCACAGCACGGAGAGCACCAGGCTTCCCAGGGCCCCTGGCTGTGGTCTGCAGCCCCACACACCCGGAGGCTGACTCCGTGAGCGCCCAGAAGGTGCCTGACAGACGTCATTTCCCTAGTGCTCTCCCCACCAGCAGAGACGTGTGCAGGTGGTTGGGGCCTGCCCCTGCGTGTCTGGGCTGCCGCCCACAGCCTCCGCTCAGGGGAAGCAGCCCCTGTGCCAAGACCTGCAGGAGGCGCGGGGCGTCCCTGCCTGGAAGCCAAGTGCACGGTCCGCTTGGAAGCGAGCCTCCTTGGGAAGAGTCGAGGGAGCCAAGCCGCGTGCAGCTGCAATCCCGGCTTGGGCCGAGCCGAGTGTGCCTCCAGGACGGCAGAGCTCCAGCTCTGCTCAGAGGCCGGATCTAGTCAAGTGCCTTGCGCGAGGCTGCTCTGCCCTGGGCGAGACTTGCCCAGGCTTGCCTCGCTGCTAGGCTTGCTGCCCGGGAAGGAGCAGGCTGTGCGATGCTGGGAGAGGCCACTGGCGCCTTCCTGGCCTCAGCTCCACTCCTGCCTTGCCTTTGCATCTAGGCCCCGGGCGTCCTTGGGGAAGGCTTAGGAGCCGGTGGCTTGCACACTGCCAAGCCCTCCAGCAGTGAGGCCTCTCGTAGAGGGGAGGGGAGGGCAAGTGCAGGGCTCCACCAGCGGTTGCTTGGCCGCCCAGACTCAGCGCCGCATGGGGAGCACAAGGCTCCCAGGTCCCCTGGCTGTGGTCTGCAGCCCCACACTCCCGGAGGCTGACTCCGTGGGCGCCCAGAAGGTGCCTGACAGACGTCATGTCCCTAGCGCTCTGCTCCCCAGCAGAGACGTGTGCAGGTGGTGGGGCCTGCCCCTGCGTGTCTGGGCTCCCGCCGGCAGCCCCAGCTCCAGGGAAGCAGCCCCTGAGCCAAGACCTGTAGGGGGCGCGGGGCGCCCCCGCCTGGAAGCCTAGTGCACAGCATGCGGGAAGCGAGCCTCCTCGGGAGAAGAGGAGGCAGCCCAGCTGCGTGCGTCTGCACTCACTCCTTGGGCGGAGCCCAGTGAGCCTCCAGTACGGCAGAGCTCCAGCTCTGCTCAGAGGCCCGATCTGGCAGAGTTGCTGGCGTGAGGCTGCTCTGCCCTGGGCGAGCCTTGCCCAGACTTGCCTCGCTGCTAGGCTTCCTGCCCGGGAAGGAGCAGGCTGCGCCAGACAGGCAGACGCTCCTGGCGCCTTCCTGGCCTCAGCTCCACTCCTGCCTTGCCTTTGCACCTAGTCCCCAGGCGTCCTTGCGGAGGGCTTAGGGGCCGGTGGGGTGCACGCTGCCAAGCCCTCCAGCCGTGAGAGCTCTGTCATAGGGAAGGGAATGGCAAGTGCAGGGCTCCTCCAGCGGTCGCTTGGCCGCCCAGACTCAGCACAGCACGGAGAGCACCAGGCTTCCCAGGGCCCCTGGCTGTGGTCTGCAGCCCCACACACCCGGAGGCTGACTCCATGAGCGCCCAGAAGGTGCCTGACAGACGTCATTTCCCTAGTGCTCTCCCCACCAGCAGAGACGTGTGCAGGTGGTTGGGGCCTGCCCCTGCGTGTCTGGGCTGCCGCCCACAGCCTCCGCTCAGGGGAAGCAGCCCCTGTGCCAAGACCTGCAGGAGGCGCGGGGCGTCCCTGCCTGGAAGCCAAGTGCACGGTCCGCTTGGAAGCGAGCCTCCTTGGGAAGAGTCGAGGGAGCCAAGCCGCGTGCAGCTGCAATCCCGGCTTGGGCCGAGCCGAGTGTGCCTCCAGGACGGCAGAGCTCCAGCTCTGCTCAGAGGCCGGATCTAGTCAAGTGCCTTGCGCGAGGCTGCTCTGCCCTGGGCGAGACTTGCCCAGGCTTGCCTCGCTGCTAGGCTTGCTGCCCGGGAAGGAGCAGGCTGTGCGATGCTGGGAGAGGCCACTGGCGCCTTCCTGGCCTCAGCTCCACTCCTGCCTTGCCTTTGCATCTAGGCCCCGGGCGTCCTTGGGGAAGGCTTAGGAGCCGGTGGCTTGCACACTGCCAAGCCCTCCAGCAGTGAGGCCTCTCGTAGAGGGGAGGGGAGGGCAAGTGCAGGGCTCCACCAGCGGTTGCTTGGCCGCCCAGACTCAGCGCCGCACGGGGAGCACAAGGCTCCCAGGTCCCCTGGCTGTGGTCTGCAGCCCCACACTCCCGGAGGCTGACTCCGTGGGCGCCCAGAAGGTGCCTGACAGACGTCATGTCCCTAGCGCTCTGCTCCCCAGCAGAGACGTGTGCAGGTGGTGGGGCCTGCCCCTGCGTGTCTGGGCTCCCGCCGGCAGCCCCAGCTCCAGGGAAGCAGCCCCTGAGCCAAGACCTGTAGGGGGCGCGGGGCGCCCCCGCCTGGAAGCCTAGTGCACAGCATGCGGGAAGCGAGCCTCCTCGGGAGAAGAGGAGGCAGCCCAGCTGCGTGCGTCTGCACTCACTCCTTGGGCGGAGCCCAGTGAGCCTCCAGTACGGCAGAGCTCCAGCTCTGCTCAGAGGCCCGATCTGGCAGAGTTGCTGGCGTGAGGCTGCTCTGCCCTGGGCGAGCCTTGCCCAGACTTGCCTCGCTGCTAGGCTTCCTGCCCGGGAAGGAGCAGGCTGCGCCAGACAGGCAGACGCTCCTGGCGCCTTCCTGGCCTCAGCTCCACTCCTGCCTTGCCTTTGCACCTAGTCCCCAGGCGTCCTTGCGGAGGGCTTAGGGGCCGGTGGGGTGCACGCTGCCAAGCCCTCCAGCCGTGAGAGCTCTGTCATAGGGAAGGGAATGGCAAGTGCAGGGCTCCTCCAGCGGTCGCTTGGCCGCCCAGACTCAGCACAGCACGGAGAGCACCAGGCTTCCCAGGGCCCCTGGCTGTGGTCTGCAGCCCCACACACCCGGAGGCTGACTCCGTGAGCGCCCAGAAGGTGCCTGACAGACGTCATTTCCCTAGTGCTCTCCCCACCAGCAGAGACGTGTGCAGGTGGTTGGGGCCTGCCCCTGCGTGTCTGGGCTGCCGCCCACAGCCTCCGCTCAGGGGAAGCAGCCCCTGTGCCAAGACCTGCAGGAGGCGCGGGGCGTCCCTGCCTGGAAGCCAAGTGCACGGTCCGCTTGGAAGCGAGCCTCCTTGGGAAGAGTCGAGGGAGCCAAGCCGCGTGCAGCTGCAATCCCGGCTTGGGCCGAGCCGAGTGTGCCTCCAGGACGGCAGAGCTCCAGCTCTGCTCAGAGGCCGGATCTAGTCAAGTGCCTTGCGCGAGGCTGCTCTGCCCTGGGCGAGACTTGCCCAGGCTTGCCTCGCTGCTAGGCTTGCTGCCCGGGAAGGAGCAGGCTGTGCGATGCTGGGAGAGGCCACTGGCGCCTTCCTGGCCTCAGCTCCACTCCTGCCTTGCCTTTGCATCTAGGCCCCGGGCGTCCTTGGGGAAGGCTTAGGAGCCGGTGGCTTGCACACTGCCAAGCCCTCCAGCAGTGAGGCCTCTCGTAGAGGGGAGGGGAGGGCAAGTGCAGGGCTCCACCAGCGGTTGCTTGGCCGCCCAGACTCAGCGCCGCACGGGGAGCACAAGGCTCCCAGGTCCCCTGGCTGTGGTCTGCAGCCCCACACTCCCGGAGGCTGACTCCGTGGGCGCCCAGAAGGTGCCTGACAGACGTCATGTCCCTAGCGCTCTGCTCCCCAGCAGAGACGTGTGCAGGTGGTGGGGCCTGCCCCTGCGTGTCTGGGCTCCCGCCGGCAGCCCCAGCTCCAGGGAAGCAGCCCCTGAGCCAAGACCTGTAGGGGGCGCGGGGCGCCCCCGCCTGGAAGCCTAGTGCACAGCATGCGGGAAGCGAGCCTCCTCGGGAGAAGAGGAGGCAGCCCAGCTGCGTGCGTCTGCACTCACTCCTTGGGCGGAGCCCAGTGAGCCTCCAGTACGGCAGAGCTCCAGCTCTGCTCAGAGGCCCGATCTGGCAGAGTTGCTGGCGTGAGGCTGCTCTGCCCTGGGCGAGCCTTGCCCAGACTTGCCTCGCTGCTAGGCTTCCTGCCCGGGAAGGAGCAGGCTGCGCCAGACAGGCAGACGCTCCTGGCGCCTTCCTGGCCTCAGCTCCACTCCTGCCTTGCCTTTGCACCTAGTCCCCAGGCGTCCTTGCGGAGGGCTTAGGGGCCGGTGGGGTGCACGCTGCCAAGCCCTCCAGCCGTGAGAGCTCTGTCATAGGGAAGGGAATGGCAAGTGCAGGGCTCCTCCAGCGGTCGCTTGGCCGCCCAGACTCAGCACAGCACGGAGAGCACCAGGCTTCCCAGGGCCCCTGGCTGTGGTCTGCAGCCCCACACACCCGGAGGCTGACTCCGTGAGCGCCCAGAAGGTGCCTGACAGACGTCATTTCCCTAGTGCTCTCCCCACCAGCAGAGACGTGTGCAGGTGGTTGGGGCCTGCCCCTGCGTGTCTGGGCTGCCGCCCACAGCCTCCGCTCAGGGGAAGCAGCCCCTGTGCCAAGACCTGCAGGAGGCGCGGGGCGTCCCTGCCTGGAAGCCAAGTGCACGGTCCGCTTGGAAGCGAGCCTCCTTGGGAAGAGTCGAGGGAGCCAAGCCGCGTGCAGCTGCAATCCCGGCTTGGGCCGAGCCGAGTGTGCCTCCAGGACGGCAGAGCTCCAGCTCTGCTCAGAGGCCGGATCTAGTCAAGTGCCTTGCGCGAGGCTGCTCTGCCCTGGGCGAGACTTGCCCAGGCTTGCCTCGCTGCTAGGCTTGCTGCCCGGGAAGGAGCAGGCTGTGCGATGCTGGGAGAGGCCACTGGCGCCTTCCTGGCCTCAGCTCCACTCCTGCCTTGCCTTTGCATCTAGGCCCCGGGCGTCCTTGGGGAAGGCTTAGGAGCCGGTGGCTTGCACACTGCCAAGCCCTCCAGCAGTGAGGCCTCTCGTAGAGGGGAGGGGAGGGCAAGTGCAGGGCTCCACCAGCGGTTGCTTGGCCGCCCAGACTCAGCGCCGCACGGGGAGCACAAGGCTCCCAGGTCCCCTGGCTGTGGTCTGCAGCCCCACACTCCCGGAGGCTGACTCCGTGGGCGCCCAGAAGGTGCCTGACAGACGTCATGTCCCTAGCGCTCTGCTCCCCAGCAGAGACGTGTGCAGGTGGTGGGGCCTGCCCCTGCGTGTCTGGGCTCCCGCCGGCAGCCCCAGCTCCAGGGAAGCAGCCCCTGAGCCAAGACCTGTAGGGGGCGCGGGGCGCCCCCGCCTGGAAGCCTAGTGCACAGCATGCGGGAAGCGAGCCTCCTCGGGAGAAGAGGAGGCAGCCCAGCTGCGTGCGTCTGCACTCACTCCTTGGGCGGAGCCCAGTGAGCCTCCAGTACGGCAGAGCTCCAGCTCTGCTCAGAGGCCCGATCTGGCAGAGTTGCTGGCGTGAGGCTGCTCTGCCCTGGGCGAGCCTTGCCCAGACTTGCCTCGCTGCTAGGCTTCCTGCCCGGGAAGGAGCAGGCTGCGCCAGACAGGCAGACGCTCCTGGCGCCTTCCTGGCCTCAGCTCCACTCCTGCCTTGCCTTTGCACCTAGTCCCCAGGCGTCCTTGCGGAGGGCTTAGGGGCCGGTGGGGTGCACGCTGCCAAGCCCTCCAGCCGTGAGAGCTCTGTCATAGGGAAGGGAATGGCAAGTGCAGGGCTCCTCCAGCGGTCGCTTGGCCGCCCAGACTCAGCACAGCACGGAGAGCACCAGGCTTCCCAGGGCCCCTGGCTGTGGTCTGCAGCCCCACACACCCGGAGGCTGACTCCGTGAGCGCCCAGAAGGTGCCTGACAGACGTCATTTCCCTAGTGCTCTCCCCACCAGCAGAGACGTGTGCAGGTGGTTGGGGCCTGCCCCTGCGTGTCTGGGCTGCCGCCCACAGCCTCCGCTCAGGGGAAGCAGCCCCTGTGCCAAGACCTGCAGGAGGCGCGGGGCGTCCCTGCCTGGAAGCCAAGTGCACGGTCCGCTTGGAAGCGAGCCTCCTTGGGAAGAGTCGAGGGAGCCAAGCCGCGTGCAGCTGCAATCCCGGCTTGGGCCGAGCCGAGTGTGCCTCCAGGACGGCAGAGCTCCAGCTCTGCTCAGAGGCCGGATCTAGTCAAGTGCCTTGCGCGAGGCTGCTCTGCCCTGGGCGAGACTTGCCCAGGCTTGCCTCGCTGCTAGGCTTGCTGCCCGGGAAGGAGCAGGCTGTGCGATGCTGGGAGAGGCCACTGGCGCCTTCCTGGCCTCAGCTCCACTCCTGCCTTGCCTTTGCATCTAGGCCCCGGGCGTCCTTGGGGAAGGCTTAGGAGCCGGTGGCTTGCACACTGCCAAGCCCTCCAGCAGTGAGGCCTCTCGTAGAGGGGAGGGGAGGGCAAGTGCAGGGCTCCACCAGCGGTTGCTTGGCCGCCCAGACTCAGCGCCGCACGGGGAGCACAAGGCTCCCAGGTCCCCTGGCTGTGGTCTGCAGCCCCACACTCCCGGAGGCTGACTCCGTGGGCGCCCAGAAGGTGCCTGACAGACGTCATGTCCCTAGCGCTCTGCTCCCCAGCAGAGACGTGTGCAGGTGGTGGGGCCTGCCCCTGCGTGTCTGGGCTCCCGCCGGCAGCCCCAGCTCCAGGGAAGCAGCCCCTGAGCCAAGACCTGTAGGGGGCGCGGGGCGCCCCCGCCTGGAAGCCTAGTGCACAGCATGCGGGAAGCGAGCCTCCTCGGGAGAAGAGGAGGCAGCCCAGCTGCGTGCGTCTGCACTCACTCCTTGGGCGGAGCCCAGTGAGCCTCCAGTACGGCAGAGCTCCAGCTCTGCTCAGAGGCCCGATCTGGCAGAGTTGCTGGCGTGAGGCTGCTCTGCCCTGGGCGAGCCTTGCCCAGACTTGCCTCGCTGCTAGGCTTCCTGCCCGGGAAGGAGCAGGCTGCGCCAGACAGGCAGACGCTCCTGGCGCCTTCCTGGCCTCAGCTCCACTCCTGCCTTGCCTTTGCACCTAGTCCCCAGGCGTCCTTGCGGAGGGCTTAGGGGCCGGTGGGGTGCACGCTGCCAAGCCCTGCAGCCGTGAGAGCTCTGTCATAGGGAAGGGAATGGCAAGTGCAGGGCTCCTCCAGCGGTCGCTTGGCCGCCCAGACTCAGCACAGCACGGAGAGCACCAGGCTTCCCAGGGCCCCTGGCTGTGGTCTGCAGCCCCACACACCCGGAGGCTGACTCCGTGAGCGCCCAGAAGGTGCCTGACAGACGTCATTTCCCTAGTGCTCTCCCCACCAGCAGAGACGTGTGCAGGTGGTTGGGGCCTGCCCCTGCGTGTCTGGGCTGCCGCCCACAGCCTCCGCTCAGGGGAAGCAGCCCCTGTGCCAAGACCTGCAGGAGGCGCGGGGCGTCCCTGCCTGGAAGCCAAGTGCACGGTCCGCTTGGAAGCGAGCCTCCTTGGGAAGAGTCGAGGGAGCCAAGCCGCGTGCAGCTGCAATCCTGGCTTGGGCCGAGCCGAGTGTGCCTCCAGGACGGCAGAGCTCCAGCTCTGCTCAGAGGCCGGATCTAGTCAAGTGCCTTGCGCGAGGCTGCTCTGCCCTGGGCGAGACTTGCCCAGGCTTGCCTCGCTGCTAGGCTTGCTGCCCGGGAAGGAGCAGGCTGTGCGATGCTGGGAGAGGCCACTGGCGCCTTCCTGGCCTCAGCGCCACTCCTGCCTTGCCTTTGCATCTAGGCCCCGGGCGTCCTTGGGGAAGGCTTAGGAGCCGGTGGCTTGCACACTGCCAAGCCCTCCAGCAGTGAGGCCTCTCGTAGAGGGGAGGGGAGGGCAAGTGCAGGGCTCCACCAGCGGTTGCTTGGCCGCCCAGACTCAGCGCCGCACGGGGAGCACAAGGCTCCCAGGTCCCCTGGCTGTGGTCTGCAGCCCCACACTCCCGGAGGCTGACTCCGTGGGCGCCCAGAAGGTGCCTGACAGACGTCATGTCCCTAGCGCTCTGCTCCCCAGCAGAGACGTGTGCAGGTGGTGGGGCCTGCCCCTGCGTGTCTGGGCTCCCGCCGGCAGCCCCAGCTCCAGGGAAGCAGCCCCTGAGCCAAGACCTGTAGGGGGCGCGGGGCGCCCCCGCCTGGAAGCCTAGTGCACAGCATGCGGGAAGCGAGCCTCCGCGGGAGAAGAGGAGGCAGCCCAGCTGCGTGCGTCTGCACTCACTCCTTGGGCGGAGCCCAGTGAGCCTCCAGTACGGCAGAGCTCCAGCTCTGCTCAGAGGCCCGATCTGGCAGAGTTGCTGGCGTGAGGCTGCTCTGCCCTGGGCGAGCCTTGCCCAGACTTGCCTCGCTGCTAGGCTTCCTGCCCGGGAAGGAGCAGGCTGCGCCAGACAGGCAGACGCTCCTGGCGCCTTCCTGGCCTCAGCTCCACTCCTGCCTTGCCTTTGCACCTAGTCCCCAGGCGTCCTTGCGGAGGGCTTAGGGGCCGGTGGGGTGCACGCTGCCAAGCCCTCCAGCCGTGAGAGCTCTGTCATAGGGAAGGGAATGGCAAGTGCAGGGCTCCTCCAGCGGTCGCTTGGCCGCCCAGACTCAGCACAGCACGGAGAGCACCAGGCTTCCCAGGGCCCCTGGCTGTGGTCTGCAGCCCCACACACCCGGAGGCTGACTCCGTGAGCGCCCAGAAGGTGCCTGACAGACGTCATTTCCCTAGTGCTCTCCCCACCAGCAGAGACGTGTGCAGGTGGTTGGGGCCTGCCCCTGCGTGTCTGGGCTGCCGCCCACAGCCTCCGCTCAGGGGAAGCAGCCCCTGTGCCAAGACCTGCAGGAGGCGCGGGGCGTCCCTGCCTGGAAGCCAAGTGCACGGTCCGCTTGGAAGCGAGCCTCCTTGGGAAGAGTCGAGGGAGCCAAGCCGCGTGCAGCTGCAATCCCGGCTTGGGCCGAGCCGAGTGTGCCTCCAGGACGGCAGAGCTCCAGCTCTGCTCAGAGGCCGGATCTAGTCAAGTGCCTTGCGCGAGGCTGCTCTGCCCTGGGCGAGACTTGCCCAGGCTTGCCTCGCTGCTAGGCTTGCTGCCCGGGAAGGAGCAGGCTGTGCGATGCTGGGAGAGGCCACTGGCGCCTTCCTGGCCTCAGCTCCACTCCTGCCTTGCCTTTGCATCTAGGCCCCGGGCGTCCTTGGGGAAGGCTTAGGAGCCGGTGGCTTGCACACTGCCAAGCCCTCCAGCAGTGAGGCCTCTCGTAGAGGGGAGGGGAGGGCAAGTGCAGGGCTCCACCAGCGGTTGCTTGGCCGCCCAGACTCAGCGCCGCACGGGGAGCACAAGGCTCCCAGGTCCCCTGGCTGTGGTCTGCAGCCCCACACTCCCGGAGGCTGACTCCGTGGGCGCCCAGAAGGTGCCTGACAGACGTCATGTCCCTAGCGCTCTGCTCCCCAGCAGAGACGTGTGCAGGTGGTGGGGCCTGCCCCTGCGTGTCTGGGCTCCCGCCGGCAGCCCCAGCTCCAGGGAAGCAGCCCCTGAGCCAAGACCTGTAGGGGGCGCGGGGCGCCCCCGCCTGGAAGCCTAGTGCACAGCATGCGGGAAGCGAGCCTCCTCGGGAGAAGAGGAGGCAGCCCAGCTGCGTGCGTCTGCACTCACTCCTTGGGCGGAGCCCAGTGAGCCTCCAGTACGGCAGAGCTCCAGCTCTGCTCAGAGGCCCGATCTGGCAGAGTTGCTGGCGTGAGGCTGCTCTGCCCTGGGCGAGCCTTGCCCAGACTTGCCTCGCTGCTAGGCTTCCTGCCCGGGAAGGAGCAGGCTGCGCCAGACAGGCAGACGCTCCTGGCGCCTTCCTGGCCTCAGCTCCACTCCTGCCTTGCCTTTGCACCTAGTCCCCAGGCGTCCTTGCGGAGGGCTTAGGGGCCGGTGGGGTGCACGCTGCCAAGCCCTCCAGCCGTGAGAGCTCTGTCATAGGGAAGGGAATGGCAAGTGCAGGGCTCCTCCAGCGGTCGCTTGGCCGCCCAGACTCAGCACAGCACGGAGAGCACCAGGCTTCCCAGGGCCCCTGGCTGTGGTCTGCAGCCCCACACACCCGGAGGCTGACTCCATGAGCGCCCAGAAGGTGCCTGACAGACGTCATTTCCCTAGTGCTCTCCCCACCAGCAGAGACGTGTGCAGGTGGTTGGGGCCTGCCCCTGCGTGTCTGGGCTGCCGCCCACAGCCTCCGCTCAGGGGAAGCAGCCCCTGTGCCAAGACCTGCAGGAGGCGCGGGGCGTCCCTGCCTGGAAGCCAAGTGCACGGTCCGCTTGGAAGCGAGCCTCCTTGGGAAGAGTCGAGGGAGCCAAGCCGCGTGCAGCTGCAATCCCGGCTTGGGCCGAGCCGAGTGTGCCTCCAGGACGGCAGAGCTCCAGCTCTGCTCAGAGGCCGGATCTAGTCAAGTGCCTTGCGCGAGGCTGCTCTGCCCTGGGCGAGACTTGCCCAGGCTTGCCTCGCTGCTAGGCTTGCTGCCCGGGAAGGAGCAGGCTGTGCGATGCTGGGAGAGGCCACTGGCGCCTTCCTGGCCTCAGCTCCACTCCTGCCTTGCCTTTGCATCTAGGCCCCGGGCGTCCTTGGGGAAGGCTTAGGAGCCGGTGGCTTGCACACTGCCAAGCCCTCCAGCAGTGAGGCCTCTCGTAGAGGGGAGGGGAGGGCAAGTGCAGGGCTCCACCAGCGGTTGCTTGGCCACCCAGACTCAGCGCCGCACGGGGAGCACAAGGCTCCCAGGTCCCCTGGCTGTGGTCTGCAGCCCCACACTCCCGGAGGCTGACTCCGTGGGCGCCCAGAAGGTGCCTGACAGACGTCATGTCCCTAGCGCTCTGCTCCCCAGCAGAGACGTGTGCAGGTGGTGGGGCCTGCCCCTGCGTGTCTGGGCTCCCGCCGGCAGCCCCAGCTCCAGGGAAGCAGCCCCTGAGCCAAGACCTGTAGGGGGCGCGGGGCGCCCCCGCCTGGAAGCCTAGTGCACAGCATGCGGGAAGCGAGCCTCCTCGGGAGAAGAGGAGGCAGCCCAGCTGCGTGCGTCTGCACTCACTCCTTGGGCGGAGCCCAGTGAGCCTCCAGTACGGCAGAGCTCCAGCTCTGCTCAGAGGCCCGATCTGGCAGAGTTGCTGGCGTGAGGCTGCTCTGCCCTGGGCGAGCCTTGCCCAGACTTGCCTCGCTGCTAGGCTTCCTGCCCGGGAAGGAGCAGGCTGCGCCAGACAGGCAGACGCTCCTGGCGCCTTCCTGGCCTCAGCTCCACTCCTGCCTTGCCTTTGCACCTAGTCCCCAGGCGTCCTTGCGGAGGGCTTAGGGGCCGGTGGGGTGCACGCTGCCAAGCCCTCCAGCCGTGAGAGCTCTGTCATAGGGAAGGGAATGGCAAGTGCAGGGCTCCTCCAGCGGTCGCTTGGCCGCCCAGACTCAGCACAGCACGGAGAGCACCAGGCTTCCCAGGGCCCCTGGCTGTGGTCTGCAGCCCCACACACCCGGAGGCTGACTCCGTGAGCGCCCAGAAGGTGCCTGACAGACGTCATTTCCCTAGTGCTCTCCCCACCAGCAGAGACGTGTGCAGGTGGTTGGGGCCTGCCCCTGCGTGTCTGGGCTGCCGCCCACAGCCTCCGCTCAGGGGAAGCAGCCCCTGTGCCAAGACCTGCAGGAGGCGCGGGGCGTCCCTGCCTGGAAGCCAAGTGCACGGTCCGCTTGGAAGCGAGCCTCCTTGGGAAGAGTCGAGGGAGCCAAGCCGCGTGCAGCTGCAATCCCGGCTTGGGCCGAGCCGAGTGTGCCTCCAGGACGGCAGAGCTCCAGCTCTGCTCAGAGGCCGGATCTAGTCAAGTGCCTTGCGCGAGGCTGCTCTGCCCTGGGCGAGACTTGCCCAGGCTTGCCTCGCTGCTAGGCTTGCTGCCCGGGAAGGAGCAGGCTGTGCGATGCTGGGAGAGGCCACTGGCGCCTTCCTGGCCTCAGCTCCACTCCTGCCTTGCCTTTGCATCTAGGCCCCGGGCGTCCTTGGGGAAGGCTTAGGAGCCGGTGGCTTGCACACTGCCAAGCCCTCCAGCAGTGAGGCCTCTCGTAGAGGGGAGGGGAGGGCAAGTGCAGGGCTCCACCAGCGGTTGCTTGGCCGCCCAGACTCAGCGCCGCACGGGGAGCACAAGGCTCCCAGGTCCCCTGGCTGTGGTCTGCAGCCCCACACTCCCGGAGGCTGACTCCGTGGGCGCCCAGAAGGTGCCTGACAGACGTCATGTCCCTAGCGCTCTGCTCCCCAGCAGAGACGTGTGCAGGTGGTGGGGCCTGCCCCTGCGTGTCTGGGCTCCCGCCGGCAGCCCCAGCTCCAGGGAAGCAGCCCCTGAGCCAAGACCTGTAGGGGGCGCGGGGCGCCCCCGCCTGGAAGCCTAGTGCACAGCATGCGGGAAGCGAGCCTCCTCGGGAGAAGAGGAGGCAGCCCAGCTGCGTGCGTCTGCACTCACTCCTTGGGCGGAGCCCAGTGAGCCTCCAGTACGGCAGAGCTCCAGCTCTGCTCAGAGGCCCGATCTGGCAGAGTTGCTGGCGTGAGGCTGCTCTGCCCTGGGCGAGCCTTGCCCAGACTTGCCTCGCTGCTAGGCTTCCTGCCCGGGAAGGAGCAGGCTGCGCCAGACAGGCAGACGCTCCTGGCGCCTTCCTGGCCTCAGCTCCACTCCTGCCTTGCCTTTGCACCTAGTCCCCAGGCGTCCTTGCGGAGGGCTTAGGGGCCGGTGGGGTGCACGCTGCCAAGCCCTCCAGCCGTGAGAGCTCTGTCATAGGGAAGGGAATGGCAAGTGCAGGGCTCCTCCAGCGGTCGCTTGGCCGCCCAGACTCAGCACAGCACGGAGAGCACCAGGCTTCCCAGGGCCCCTGGCTGTGGTCTGCAGCCCCACACACCCGGAGGCTGACTCCATGAGCGCCCAGAAGGTGCCTGACAGACGTCATTTCCCTAGTGCTCTCCCCACCAGCAGAGACGTGTGCAGGTGGTTGGGGCCTGCCCCTGCGTGTCTGGGCTGCCGCCCACAGCCTCCGCTCAGGGGAAGCAGCCCCTGTGCCAAGACCTGCAGGAGGCGCGGGGCGTCCCTGCCTGGAAGCCAAGTGCACGGTCCGCTTGGAAGCGAGCCTCCTTGGGAAGAGTCGAGGGAGCCAAGCCGCGTGCAGCTGCAATCCCGGCTTGGGCCGAGCCGAGTGTGCCTCCAGGACGGCAGAGCTCCAGCTCTGCTCAGAGGCCGGATCTAGTCAAGTGCCTTGCGCGAGGCTGCTCTGCCCTGGGCGAGACTTGCCCAGGCTTGCCTCGCTGCTAGGCTTGCTGCCCGGGAAGGAGCAGGCTGTGCGATGCTGGGAGAGGCCACTGGCGCCTTCCTGGCCTCAGCTCCACTCCTGCCTTGCCTTTGCATCTAGGCCCCGGGCGTCCTTGGGGAAGGCTTAGGAGCCGGTGGCTTGCACACTGCCAAGCCCTCCAGCAGTGAGGCCTCTCGTAGAGGGGAGGGGAGGGCAAGTGCAGGGCTCCACCAGCGGTTGCTTGGCCGCCCAGACTCAGCGCCGCACGGGGAGCACAAGGCTCCCAGGTCCCCTGGCTGTGGTCTGCAGCCCCACACTCCCGGAGGCTGACTCCGTGGGCGCCCAGAAGGTGCCTGACAGACGTCATGTCCCTAGCGCTCTGCTCCCCAGCAGAGACGTGTGCAGGTGGTGGGGCCTGCCCCTGCGTGTCTGGGCTCCCGCCGGCAGCCCCAGCTCCAGGGAAGCAGCCCCTGAGCCAAGACCTGTAGGGGGCGCGGGGCGCCCCCGCCTGGAAGCCTAGTGCACAGCATGCGGGAAGCGAGCCTCCTCGGGAGAAGAGGAGGCAGCCCAGCTGCGTGCGTCTGCACTCACTCCTTGGGCGGAGCCCAGTGAGCCTCCAGTACGGCAGAGCTCCAGCTCTGCTCAGAGGCCCGATCTGGCAGAGTTGCTGGCGTGAGGCTGCTCTGCCCTGGGCGAGCCTTGCCCAGACTTGCCTCGCTGCTAGGCTTCCTGCCCGGGAAGGAGCAGGCTGCGCCAGACAGGCAGACGCTCCTGGCGCCTTCCTGGCCTCAGCTCCACTCCTGCCTTGCCTTTGCACCTAGTCCCCAGGCGTCCTTGCGGAGGGCTTAGGGGCCGGTGGGGTGCACGCTGCCAAGCCCTCCAGCCGTGAGAGCTCTGTCATAGGGAAGGGAATGGCAAGTGCAGGGCTCCTCCAGCGGTCGCTTGGCCGCCCAGACTCAGCACAGCACGGAGAGCACCAGGCTTCCCAGGGCCCCTGGCTGTGGTCTGCAGCCCCACACACCCGGAGGCTGACTCCGTGAGCGCCCAGAAGGTGCCTGACAGACGTCATTTCCCTAGTGCTCTCCCCACCAGCAGAGACGTGTGCAGGTGGTTGGGGCCTGCCCCTGCGTGTCTGGGCTGCCGCCCACAGCCTCCGCTCAGGGGAAGCAGCCCCTGTGCCAAGACCTGCAGGAGGCGCGGGGCGTCCCTGCCTGGAAGCCAAGTGCACGGTCCGCTTGGAAGCGAGCCTCCTTGGGAAGAGTCGAGGGAGCCAAGCCGCGTGCAGCTGCAATCCCGGCTTGGGCCGAGCCGAGTGTGCCTCCAGGACGGCAGAGCTCCAGCTCTGCTCAGAGGCCGGATCTAGTCAAGTGCCTTGCGCGAGGCTGCTCTGCCCTGGGCGAGACTTGCCCAGGCTTGCCTCGCTGCTAGGCTTGCTGCCCGGGAAGGAGCAGGCTGTGCGATGCTGGGAGAGGCCACTGGCGCCTTCCTGGCCTCAGCTCCACTCCTGCCTTGCCTTTGCATCTAGGCCCCGGGCGTCCTTGGGGAAGGCTTAGGAGCCGGTGGCTTGCACACTGCCAAGCCCTCCAGCAGTGAGGCCTCTCGTAGAGGGGAGGGGAGGGCAAGTGCAGGGCTCCACCAGCGGTTGCTTGGCCGCCCAGACTCAGCGCCGCACGGGGAGCACAAGGCTCCCAGGTCCCCTGGCTGTGGTCTGCAGCCCCACACTCCCGGAGGCTGACTCCGTGGGCGCCCAGAAGGTGCCTGACAGACGTCATGTCCCTAGCGCTCTGCTCCCCAGCAGAGACGTGTGCAGGTGGTGGGGCCTGCCCCTGCGTGTCTGGGCTCCCGCCGGCAGCCCCAGCTCCAGGGAAGCAGCCCCTGAGCCAAGACCTGTAGGGGGCGCGGGGCGCCCCCGCCTGGAAGCCTAGTGCACAGCATGCGGGAAGCGAGCCTCCTCGGGAGAAGAGGAGGCAGCCCAGCTGCGTGCGTCTGCACTCACTCCTTGGGCGGAGCCCAGTGAGCCTCCAGTACGGCAGAGCTCCAGCTCTGCTCAGAGGCCCGATCTGGCAGAGTTGCTGGCGTGAGGCTGCTCTGCCCTGGGCGAGCCTTGCCCAGACTTGCCTCGCTGCTAGGCTTCCTGCCCGGGAAGGAGCAGGCTGCGCCAGACAGGCAGACGCTCCTGGCGCCTTCCTGGCCTCAGCTCCACTCCTGCCTTGCCTTTGCACCTAGTCCCCAGGCGTCCTTGCGGAGGGCTTAGGGGCCGGTGGGGTGCACGCTGCCAAGCCCTCCAGCCGTGAGAGCTCTGTCATAGGGAAGGGAATGGCAAGTGCAGGGCTCCTCCAGCGGTCGCTTGGCCGCCCAGACTCAGCACAGCACGGAGAGCACCAGGCTTCCCAGGGCCCCTGGCTGTGGTCTGCAGCCCCACACACCCGGAGGCTGACTCCGTGAGCGCCCAGAAGGTGCCTGACAGACGTCATTTCCCTAGTGCTCTCCCCACCAGCAGAGACGTGTGCAGGTGGTTGGGGCCTGCCCCTGCGTGTCTGGGCTGCCGCCCACAGCCTCCGCTCAGGGGAAGCAGCCCCTGTGCCAAGACCTGCAGGAGGCGCGGGGCGTCCCTGCCTGGAAGCCAAGTGCACGGTCCGCTTGGAAGCGAGCCTCCTTGGGAAGAGTCGAGGGAGCCAAGCCGCGTGCAGCTGCAATCCCGGCTTGGGCCGAGCCGAGTGTGCCTCCAGGACGGCAGAGCTCCAGCTCTGCTCAGAGGCCGGATCTAGTCAAGTGCCTTGCGCGAGGCTGCTCTGCCCTGGGCGAGACTTGCCCAGGCTTGCCTCGCTGCTAGGCTTGCTGCCCGGGAAGGAGCAGGCTGTGCGATGCTGGGAGAGGCCACTGGCGCCTTCCTGGCCTCAGCGCCACTCCTGCCTTGCCTTTGCATCTAGGCCCCGGGCGTCCTTGGGGAAGGCTTAGGAGCCGGTGGCTTGCACACTGCCAAGCCCTCCAGCAGTGAGGCCTCTCGTAGAGGGGAGGGGAGGGCAAGTGCAGGGCTCCACCAGCGGTTGCTTGGCCGCCCAGACTCAGCGCCGCACGGGGAGCACAAGGCTCCCAGGTCCCCTGGCTGTGGTCTGCAGCCCCACACTCCCGGAGGCTGACTCCGTGGGCGCCCAGAAGGTGCCTGACAGACGTCATGTCCCTAGCGCTCTGCTCCCCAGCAGAGACGTGTGCAGGTGGTGGGGCCTGCCCCTGCGTGTCTGGGCTCCCGCCGGCAGCCCCAGCTCCAGGGAAGCAGCCCCTGAGCCAAGACCTGTAGGGGGCGCGGGGCGCCCCCGCCTGGAAGCCTAGTGCACAGCATGCGGGAAGCGAGCCTCCTCGGGAGAAGAGGAGGCAGCCCAGCTGCGTGCGTCTGCACTCACTCCTTGGGCGGAGCCCAGTGAGCCTCCAGTACGGCAGAGCTCCAGCTCTGCTCAGAGGCCCGATCTGGCAGAGTTGCTGGCGTGAGGCTGCTCTGCCCTGGGCGAGCCTTGCCCAGACTTGCCTCGCTGCTAGGCTTCCTGCCCGGGAAGGAGCAGGCTGCGCCAGACAGGCAGACGCTCCTGGCGCCTTCCTGGCCTCAGCTCCACTCCTGCCTTGCCTTTGCACCTAGTCCCCAGGCGTCCTTGCGGAGGGCTTAGGGGCCGGTGGGGTGCACGCTGCCAAGCCCTCCAGCCGTGAGAGCTCTGTCATAGGGAAGGGAATGGCAAGTGCAGGGCTCCTCCAGCGGTCGCTTGGCCGCCCAGACTCAGCACAGCACGGAGAGCACCAGGCTTCCCAGGGCCCCTGGCTGTGGTCTGCAGCCCCACACACCCGGAGGCTGACTCCGTGAGCGCCCAGAAGGTGCCTGACAGACGTCATTTCCCTAGTGCTCTCCCCACCAGCAGAGACGTGTGCAGGTGGTTGGGGCCTGCCCCTGCGTGTCTGGGCTGCCGCCCACAGCCTCCGCTCAGGGGAAGCAGCCCCTGTGCCAAGACCTGCAGGAGGCGCGGGGCGTCCCTGCCTGGAAGCCAAGTGCACGGTCCGCTTGGAAGCGAGCCTCCTTGGGAAGAGTCGAGGGAGCCAAGCCGCGTGCAGCTGCAATCCCGGCTTGGGCCGAGCCGAGTGTGCCTCCAGGACGGCAGAGCTCCAGCTCTGCTCAGAGGCCGGATCTAGTCAAGTGCCTTGCGCGAGGCTGCTCTGCCCTGGGCGAGACTTGCCCAGGCTTGCCTCGCTGCTAGGCTTGCTGCCCGGGAAGGAGCAGGCTGTGCGATGCTGGGAGAGGCCACTGGCGCCTTCCTGGCCTCAGCGCCACTCCTGCCTTGCCTTTGCATCTAGGCCCCGGGCGTCCTTGGGGAAGGCTTAGGAGCCGGTGGCTTGCACACTGCCAAGCCCTCCAGCAGTGAGGCCTCTCGTAGAGGGGAGGGGAGGGCAAGTGCAGGGCTCCACCAGCGGTTGCTTGGCCGCCCAGACTCAGCGCCGCACGGGGAGCACAAGGCTCCCAGGTCCCCTGGCTGTGGTCTGCAGCCCCACACTCCCGGAGGCTGACTCCGTGGGCGCCCAGAAGGTGCCTGACAGACGTCATGTCCCTAGCGCTCTGCTCCCCAGCAGAGACGTGTGCAGGTGGTGGGGCCTGCCCCTGCGTGTCTGGGCTCCCGCCGGCAGCCCCAGCTCCAGGGAAGCAGCCCCTGAGCCAAGACCTGTAGGGGGCGCGGGGCGCCCCCGCCTGGAAGCCTAGTGCACAGCATGCGGGAAGCGAGCCTCCTCGGGAGAAGAGGAGGCAGCCCAGCTGCGTGCGACTGCACTCACTCCTTGGGCGGAGCCCAGTGAGCCTCCAGTACGGCAGAGCTCCAGCTCTGCTCAGAGGCCCGATCTGGCAGAGTTGCTGGCGTGAGGCTGCTCTGCCCTGGGCGAGCCTTGCCCAGACTTGCCTCGCTGCTAGGCTTCCTGCCCGGGAAGGAGCAGGCTGCGCCAGACAGGCAGACGCTCCTGGCGCCTTCCTGGCCTCAGCTCCACTCCTGCCTTGCCTTTGCACCTAGTCCCCAGGCGTCCTTGCGGAGGGCTTAGGGGCCGGTGGGGTGCACGCTGCCAAGCCCTCCAGCCGTGAGAGCTCTGTCATAGGGAAGGGAATGGCAAGTGCAGGGCTCCTCCAGCGGTCGCTTGGCCGCCCAGACTCAGCACAGCACGGAGAGCACCAGGCTTCCCAGGGCCCCTGGCTGTGGTCTGCAGCCCCACACACCCGGAGGCTGACTCCGTGAGCGCCCAGAAGGTGCCTGACAGACGTCATTTCCCTAGTGCTCTCCCCACCAGCAGAGACGTGTGCAGGTGGTTGGGGCCTGCCCCTGCGTGTCTGGGCTGCCGCCCACAGCCTCCGCTCAGGGGAAGCAGCCCCTGTGCCAAGACCTGCAGGAGGCGCGGGGCGTCCCTGCCTGGAAGCCAAGTGCACGGTCCGCTTGGAAGCGAGCCTCCTTGGGAAGAGTCGAGGGAGCCAAGCCGCGTGCAGCTGCAATCCCGGCTTGGGCCGAGCCGAGTGTGCCTCCAGGACGGCAGAGCTCCAGCTCTGCTCAGAGGCCGGATCTAGTCAAGTGCCTTGCGCGAGGCTGCTCTGCCCTGGGCGAGACTTGCCCAGGCTTGCCTCGCTGCTAGGCTTGCTGCCCGGGAAGGAGCAGGCTGTGCGATGCTGGGAGAGGCCACTGGCGCCTTCCTGGCCTCAGCGCCACTCCTGCCTTGCCTTTGCATCTAGGCCCCGGGCGTCCTTGGGGAAGGCTTAGGAGCCGGTGGCTTGCACACTGCCAAGCCCTCCAGCAGTGAGGCCTCTCGTAGAGGGGAGGGGAGGGCAAGTGCAGGGCTCCACCAGCGGTTGCTTGGCCGCCCAGACTCAGCGCCGCACGGGGAGCACAAGGCTCCCAGGTCCCCTGGCTGTGGTCTGCAGCCCCACACTCCCGGAGGCTGACTCCGTGGGCGCCCAGAAGGTGCCTGACAGACGTCATGTCCCTAGCGCTCTGCTCCCCAGCAGAGACGTGTGCAGGTGGTGGGGCCTGCCCCTGCGTGTCTGGGCTCCCGCCGGCAGCCCCAGCTCCAGGGAAGCAGCCCCTGAGCCAAGACCTGTAGGGGGCGCGGGGCGCCCCCGCCTGGAAGCCTAGTGCACAGCATGCGGGAAGCGAGCCTCCGCGGGAGAAGAGGAGGCAGCCCAGCTGCGTGCGTCTGCACTCACTCCTTGGGCGGAGCCCAGTGAGCCTCCAGTACGGCAGAGCTCCAGCTCTGCTCAGAGGCCCGATCTGGCAGAGTTGCTGGCGTGAGGCTGCTCTGCCCTGGGCGAGCCTTGCCCAGACTTGCCTCGCTGCTAGGCTTCCTGCCCGGGAAGGAGCAGGCTGCGCCAGACAGGCAGACGCTCCTGGCGCCTTCCTGGCCTCAGCTCCACTCCTGCCTTGCCTTTGCACCTAGTCCCCAGGCGTCCTTGCGGAGGGCTTAGGGGCCGGTGGGGTGCACGCTGCCAAGCCCTGCAGCCGTGAGAGCTCTGTCATAGGGAAGGGAATGGCAAGTGCAGGGCTCCTCCAGCGGTCGCTTGGCCGCCCAGACTCAGCACAGCACGGAGAGCACCAGGCTTCCCAGGGCCCCTGGCTGTGGTCTGCAGCCCCACACACCCGGAGGCTGACTCCGTGAGCGCCCAGAAGGTGCCTGACAGACGTCATTTCCCTAGTGCTCTCCCCACCAGCAGAGACGTGTGCAGGTGGTTGGGGCCTGCCCCTGCGTGTCTGGGCTGCCGCCCACAGCCTCCGCTCAGGGGAAGCAGCCCCTGTGCCAAGACCTGCAGGAGGCGCGGGGCGTCCCTGCCTGGAAGCCAAGTGCACGGTCCGCTTGGAAGCGAGCCTCCTTGGGAAGAGTCGAGGGAGCCAAGCCGCGTGCAGCTGCAATCCCGGCTTGGGCCGAGCCGAGTGTGCCTCCAGGACGGCAGAGCTCCAGCTCTGCTCAGAGGCCGGATCTAGTCAAGTGCCTTGCGCGAGGCTGCTCTGCCCTGGGCGAGACTTGCCCAGGCTTGCCTCGCTGCTAGGCTTGCTGCCCGGGAAGGAGCAGGCTGTGCGATGCTGGGAGAGGCCACTGGCGCCTTCCTGGCCTCAGCTCCACTCCTGCCTTGCCTTTGCATCTAGGCCCCGGGCGTCCTTGGGGAAGGCTTAGGAGCCGGTGGCTTGCACACTGCCAAGCCCTCCAGCAGTGAGGCCTCTCGTAGAGGGGAGGGGAGGGCAAGTGCAGGGCTCCACCAGCGGTTGCTTGGCCGCCCAGACTCAGCGCCGCACGGGGAGCACAAGGCTCCCAGGTCCCCTGGCTGTGGTCTGCAGCCCCACACTCCCGGAGGCTGACTCCGTGGGCGCCCAGAAGGTGCCTGACAGACGTCATGTCCCTAGCGCTCTGCTCCCCAGCAGAGACGTGTGCAGGTGGTGGGGCCTGCCCCTGCGTGTCTGGGCTCCCGCCGGCAGCCCCAGCTCCAGGGAAGCAGCCCCTGAGCCAAGACCTGTAGGGGGCGCGGGGCGCCCCCGCCTGGAAGCCTAGTGCACAGCATGCGGGAAGCGAGCCTCCTCGGGAGAAGAGGAGGCAGCCCAGCTGCGTGCGTCTGCACTCACTCCTTGGGCGGAGCCCAGTGAGCCTCCAGTACGGCAGAGCTCCAGCTCTGCTCAGAGGCCCGATCTGGCAGAGTTGCTGGCGTGAGGCTGCTCTGCCCTGGGCGAGCCTTGCCCAGACTTGCCTCGCTGCTAGGCTTCCTGCCCGGGAAGGAGCAGGCTGCGCCAGACAGGCAGACGCTCCTGGCGCCTTCCTGGCCTCAGCTCCACTCCTGCCTTGCCTTTGCACCTAGTCCCCAGGCGTCCTTGCGGAGGGCTTAGGGGCCGGTGGGGTGCACGCTGCCAAGCCCTCCAGCCGTGAGAGCTCTGTCATAGGGAAGGGAATGGCAAGTGCAGGGCTCCTCCAGCGGTCGCTTGGCCGCCCAGACTCAGCACAGCACGGAGAGCACCAGGCTTCCCAGGGCCCCTGGCTGTGGTCTGCAGCCCCACACACCCGGAGGCTGACTCCGTGAGCGCCCAGAAGGTGCCTGACAGACGTCATTTCCCTAGTGCTCTCCCCACCAGCAGAGACGTGTGCAGGTGGTTGGGGCCTGCCCCTGCGTGTCTGGGCTGCCGCCCACAGCCTCCGCTCAGGGGAAGCAGCCCCTGTGCCAAGACCTGCAGGAGGCGCGGGGCGTCCCTGCCTGGAAGCCAAGTGCACGGTCCGCTTGGAAGCGAGCCTCCTTGGGAAGAGTCGAGGGAGCCAAGCCGCGTGCAGCTGCAATCCCGGCTTGGGCCGAGCCGAGTGTGCCTCCAGGACGGCAGAGCTCCAGCTCTGCTCAGAGGCCGGATCTAGTCAAGTGCCTTGCGCGAGGCTGCTCTGCCCTGGGCGAGACTTGCCCAGGCTTGCCTCGCTGCTAGGCTTGCTGCCCGGGAAGGAGCAGGCTGTGCGATGCTGGGAGAGGCCACTGGCGCCTTCCTGGCCTCAGCGCCACTCCTGCCTTGCCTTTGCATCTAGGCCCCGGGCGTCCTTGGGGAAGGCTTAGGAGCCGGTGGCTTGCACACTGCCAAGCCCTCCAGCAGTGAGGCCTCTTGTAGAGGGGAGGGGAGGGCAAGTGCAGGGCTCCACCAGCGGTTGCTTGGCCGCCCAGACTCAGCGCCGCACGGGGAGCACAAGGCTCCCAGGTCCCCTGGCTGTGGTCTGCAGCCCCACACTCCCGGAGGCTGACTCCGTGGGCGCCCAGAAGGTGCCTGACAGACGTCATGTCCCTAGCGCTCTGCTCCCCAGCAGAGACGTGTGCAGGTGGTGGGGCCTGCCCCTGCGTGTCTGGGCTCCCGCCGGCAGCCCCAGCTCCAGGGAAGCAGCCCCTGAGCCAAGACCTGTAGGGGGCGCGGGGCGCCCCCGCCTGGAAGCCTAGTGCACAGCATGCGGGAAGCGAGCCTCCTCGGGAGAAGAGGAGGCAGCCCAGCTGCGTGCGACTGCACTCACTCCTTGGGCGGAGCCCAGTGAGCCTCCAGTACGGCAGAGCTCCAGCTCTGCTCAGAGGCCCGATCTGGCAGAGTTGCTGGCGTGAGGCTGCTCTGCCCTGGGCGAGCCTTGCCCAGACTTGCCTAGCTGCTAGGCTTCCTGCCCGGGAAGGAGCAGGCTGCGCCAGACAGGCAGACGCTCCTGGCGCCTTCCTGGCCTCAGCTCCACTCCTGCCTTGCCTTTGCACCTAGTCCCCAGGCGTCCTTGCGGAGGGCTTAGGGGCCGGTGGGGTGCACGCTGCCAAGCCCTCCAGCCGTGAGAGCTCTGTCATAGGGAAGGGAATGGCAAGTGCAGGGCTCCTCCAGCGGTCGCTTGGCCGCCCAGACTCAGCACAGCACGGAGAGCACCAGGCTTCCCAGGGCCCCTGGCTGTGGTCTGCAGCCCCACACACCCGGAGGCTGACTCCGTGAGCGCCCAGAAGGTGCCTGACAGACGTCATTTCCCTAGTGCTCTCCCCACCAGCAGAGACGTGTGCAGGTGGTTGGGGCCTGCCCCTGCGTGTCTGGGCTGCCGCCCACAGCCTCCGCTCAGGGGAAGCAGCCCCTGTGCCAAGACCTGCAGGAGGCGCGGGGCGTCCCTGCCTGGAAGCCAAGTGCACGGTCCGCTTGGAAGCGAGCCTCCTTGGGAAGAGTCGAGGGAGCCAAGCCGCGTGCAGCTGCAATCCCGGCTTGGGCCGAGCCGAGTGTGCCTCCAGGACGGCAGAGCTCCAGCTCTGCTCAGAGGCCGGATCTAGTCAAGTGCCTTGCGCGAGGCTGCTCTGCCCTGGGCGAGACTTGCCCAGGCTTGCCTCGCTGCTAGGCTTGCTGCCCGGGAAGGAGCAGGCTGTGCGATGCTGGGAGAGGCCACTGGCGCCTTCCTGGCCTCAGCTCCACTCCTGCCTTGCCTTTGCATCTAGGCCCCGGGCGTCCTTGGGGAAGGCTTAGGAGCCGGTGGCTTGCACACTGCCAAGCCCTCCAGCAGTGAGGCCTCTCGTAGAGGGGAGGGGAGGGCAAGTGCAGGGCTCCACCAGCGGTTGCTTGGCCGCCCAGACTCAGCGCCGCACGGGGAGCACAAGGCTCCCAGGTCCCCTGGCTGTGGTCTGCAGCCCCACACTCCCGGAGGCTGACTCCGTGAGCGCCCAGAAGGTGCCTGACAGACGTCATGTCCCTAGTGCTCTGCTCCCCAGCAGAGACGTGTGCAGGTGGTGGGGCCTGCCCCTGCGTGTCTGGGCTCCCGCCGGCAGCCCCAGCTCCAGGGAAGCAGCCCCTGAGCCAAGACCTGTAGGGGGCGCGGGGCGCCCCCGCCTGGAAGCCTAGTGCACAGCATGCGGGAAGCGAGCCTCCGCAGGAGAAGAGGAGGCAGCCCAGCTGCGTGCGTCTGCACTCACTCCTTGGGCGGAGCCCAGTGAGCCTCCAGTACGGCAGAGCTCCAGCTCTGCTCAGAGGCCCGATCTGGCAGAGTTGCTGGCGTGAGGCTGCTCTGCCCTGGGCGAGCCTTGCCCAGACTTGCCTCGCTGCTAGGCTTCCTGCCCGGGAAGGAGCAGGCTGCGCCAGACAGGCAGACGCTCCTGGCGCCTTCCTGGCCTCAGCTCCACTCCTGCCTTGCCTTTGCACCTAGTCCCCAGGCGTCCTTGCGGAGGGCTTAGGGGCCGGTGGGGTGCACGCTGCCAAGCCCTCCAGCCGTGAGAGCTCTGTCATAGGGAAGGGAATGGCAAGTGCAGGGCTCCTCCAGCGGTCGCTTGGCCGCCCAGACTCAGCACAGCACGGAGAGCACCAGGCTTCCCAGGGCCCCTGGCTGTGGTCTGCAGCCCCACACACCCGGAGGCTGACTCCGTGAGCGCCCAGAAGGTGCCTGACAGACGTCATTTCCCTAGTGCTCTCCCCACCAGCAGAGACGTGTGCAGGTGGTTGGGGCCTGCCCCTGCGTGTCTGGGCTGCCGCCCACAGCCTCCGCTCAGGGGAAGCAGCCCCTGTGCCAAGACCTGCAGGAGGCGCGGGGCGTCCCTGCCTGGAAGCCAAGTGCACGGTCCGCTTGGAAGCGAGCCTCCTTGGGAAGAGTCGAGGGAGCCAAGCCGCGTGCAGCTGCAAGCCCTGCTTGGGCCGAGCCGAGTGTGCCTCCAGGTCGGCAGAGCTCCAGCTCTGCTCAGAGGCCGGATCTAGTCAAGTGCCTTGCGCGAGGCTGCTCTGCCCTGGGCGAGACTTGCCCAGGCTTGCCTCGCTGCTAGGCTTGCTGCCCGGGAAGGAGCAGGCTGTGCGATGCTGGGAGAGGCCACTGGCGCCTTCCTGGCCTCAGCTCCACTCCTGCCTTGCCTTTGCATCTAGGCCCCGGGCGTCCTTGGGGAAGGCTTAGGAGCCGGTGGCTTGCACACTGCCAAGCCCTCCAGCAGTGAGGCCTCTCGTAGAGGGGAGGGGAGGGCAAGTGCAGGGCTCCACCAGCGGTTGCTTGGCCGCCCAGACTCAGCGCCGCACGGGGAGCACAAGGCTCCCAGGTCCCCTGGCTGTGGTCTGCAGCCCCACACTCCCGGAGGCTGACTCCGTGGGCGCCCAGAAGGTGCCTGACAGACGTCATGTCCCTAGCGCTCTGCTCCCCAGCAGAGACGTGTGCAGGTGGTGGGGCCTGCCCCTGCGTGTCTGGGCTCCCGCCGGCAGCCCCAGCTCCAGGGAAGCAGCCCCTGAGCCAAGACCTGTAGGGGGCGCGGGGCGCCCCCGCCTGGAAGCCTAGTGCACAGCATGCGGGAAGCGAGCCTCCTCGGGAGAAGAGGAGGCAGCCCAGCTGCGTGCGTCTGCACTCACTCCTTGGGCGGAGCCCAGTGAGCCTCCAGTACGGCAGAGCTCCAGCTCTGCTCAGAGGCCCGATCTGGCAGAGTTGCTGGCGTGAGGCTGCTCTGCCCTGGGCGAGCCTTGCCCAGACTTGCCTCGCTGCTAGGCTTCCTGCCCGGGAAGGAGCAGGCTGCGCCAGACAGGCAGACGCTCCTGGCGCCTTCCTGGCCTCAGCTCCACTCCTGCCTTGCCTTTGCACCTAGTCCCCAGGCGTCCTTGCGGAGGGCTTAGGGGCCGGTGGGGTGCACGCTGCCAAGCCCTCCAGCCGTGAGAGCTCTGTCATAGGGAAGGGAATGGCAAGTGCAGGGCTCCTCCAGCGGTCGCTTGGCCGCCCAGACTCAGCACAGCACGGAGAGCACCAGGCTTCCCAGGGCCCCTGGCTGTGGTCTGCAGCCCCACACACCCGGAGGCTGACTCCGTGAGCGCCCAGAAGGTGCCTGACAGACGTCATTTCCCTAGTGCTCTCCCCACCAGCAGAGACGTGTGCAGGTGGTTGGGGCCTGCCCCTGCGTGTCTGGGCTGCCGCCCACAGCCTCCGCTCAGGGGAAGCAGCCCCTGTGCCAAGACCTGCAGGAGGCGCGGGGCGTCCCTGCCTGGAAGCCAAGTGCACGGTCCGCTTGGAAGCGAGCCTCCTTGGGAAGAGTCGAGGGAGCCAAGCCGCGTGCAGCTGCAAGCCCTGCTTGGGCCGAGCCGAGTGTGCCTCCAGGACGGCAGAGCTCCAGCTCTGCTCAGAGGCCGGATCTAGTCAAGTGCCTTGCGCAAGGCTGCTCTGCCCTGGGCGAGACTTGCCCAGGCTTGCCTCGCTGCTAGGCTTGCTGCCCGGGAAGGAGCAGGCTGTGCGATGCTGGGAGAGGCCACTGGCGCCTTCCTGGCCTCAGCTCCACTCCTGCCTTGCCTTTGCATCTAGGCCCCGGGCGTCCTTGGGGAAGGCTTAGGAGCCGGTGGCTTGCACACTGCCAAGCCCTCCAGCAGTGAGGCCTCTTGTAGAGGGGAGGGGAGGGCAAGTGCAGGGCTCCACCAGCGGTTGCTTGGCCGCCCAGACTCAGCGCCGCACGGGGAGCACAAGGCTCCCAGGTCCCCTGGCTGTGGTCTGCAGCCCCACACTCCCGGAGGCTGACTCCGTGGGCGCCCAGAAGGTGCCTGACAGACGTCATGTCCCTAGCGCTCTGCTCCCCAGCAGAGACGTGTGCAGGAGGTGGGGCCTGCCCCTGCGTGTCTGGGCTCCCGCCGGCAGCCCCAGCTCCAGGGAAGCAGCCCCTGAGCCAAGACCTGTAGGGGGCGCGGGGCGCCCCCGCCTGGAAGCCTAGTGCACAGCATGCGGGAAGCGAGCCTCCTCGGGAGAAGAGGAGGCAGCCCAGCTGCGTGCGTCTGCACTCACTCCTTGGGCGGAGCCCAGTGAGCCTCCAGTACGGCA
Organism: Budorcas taxicolor; assembly: GCF_023091745.1. Lineage (NCBI taxonomy): Eukaryota > Metazoa > Chordata > Mammalia > Artiodactyla > Bovidae > Budorcas > Budorcas taxicolor. Next base: position 77,563 of record NW_026292165.1, on the reverse strand, counting down.
GAGCTCCAGCTCTGCTCAGAGGCCCGATCTGGCAGAGTTGCTGGCGTGAGGCTGCTCTGCCCTGGGCGAGCCTTGCCCAGACTTGCCTCGCTGCTAGGCTTTCTGCCCGGGAAGGAGCAGGCTGCGCCAGACAGGCAGACGCTCCTGGCGCCTTCCTGGCCTCAGCTCCACTCCTGCCTTGCCTTTGCACCTAATCCCCAGGCGTCCTTGCGGAGGGCTTAGGGGCCGGTGGGGTGCACGCTGCCAAGCCCTCCAGCCGTGAGAGCTCTGTCATAGGGAAGGGAATGGCAAGTGCAGGGCTCCTCCAGCGGTCGCTTGGCCGCCCAGACTCAGCACAGCACGGAGAGCACCAGGCTTCCCAGGGCCCCTGGCTGTGGTCTGCAGCCCCACACACCCGGAGGCTGACTCCGTGAGCGCCCAGAAGGTGCCTGACAGACGTCATTTCCCTAGTGCTCTCCCCACCAGCAGAGACGTGTGCAGGTGGTTGGGGCCTGCCCCTGCGTGTCTGGGCTGCCGCCCACAGCCTCCGCTCAGGGGAAGCAGCCCCTGTGCCAAGACCTGCAGGAGGCGCGGGGCGTCCCTGCCTGGAAGCCAAGTGCACGGTCCGCTTGGAAGCGAGCCTCCTTGGGAAGAGTCGAGGGAGCCAAGCCGTGTGCAGCTGCAATCCCGGCTTGGGCCGAGCCGAGTGTGCCTCCAGGACGGCAGAGCTCCAGCTCTGCTCAGAGGCCGGATCTAGTCAAGTGCCTTGCGCGAGGCTGCTCTGCCCTGGGCGAGACTTGCCCAGGCTTGCCTCGCTGCTAGGCTTGCTGCCCGGGAAGGAGCAGGCTGTGCGATGCTGGGAGAGGCCACTGGCGCCTTCCTGGCCTCAGCTCCACTCCTGCCTTGCCTTTGCATCTAGGCCCCGGGCGTCCTTGGGGAAGGCTTAGGAGCCGGTGGCTTGCACACTGCCAAGCCCTCCAGCAGTGAGGCCTCTCGTAGAGGGGAGGGGAGGGCAAGTGCAGGGCTCCACCAGCGGTTGCTTGGCCGCCCAGACTCAGCGCCGCACGGGGAGCACAAGGCTCCCAGGTCCCCTGGCTGTGGTCTGCAGCCCCACACTCCCGGAGGCTGACTCCGTGGGCGCCCAGAAGGTGCCTGACAGACGTCATGTCCCTAGCGCTCTGCTCCCCAGCAGAGACGTGTGCAGGTGGTGGGGCCTGCCCCTGCGTGTCTGGGCTCCCGCCGGCAGCCCCAGCTCCAGGGAAGCAGCCCCTGAGCCAAGACCTGTAGGGGGCGCGGGGCGCCCCCGCCTGGAAGCCTAGTGCACAGCATGCGGGAAGCGAGCCTCCTCGGGAGAAGAGGAGGCAGCCCAGCTGCGTGCGTCTGCACTCACTCCTTGGGCGGAGCCCAGTGAGCCTCCAGTACGGCAGAGCTCCAGCTCTGCTCAGAGGCCCGATCTGGCAGAGTTGCTGGCGTGAGGCTGCTCTGCCCTGGGCGAGCCTTGCCCAGACTGGCCTCGCTGCTAGGCTTCCTGCCCGGGAAGGAGCAGGCTGCGCCAGACAGGCAGACGCTCCTGGCGCCTTCCTGGCCTCAGCTCCACTCCTGCCTTGCCTTTGCACCTAGTCCCCAGGCGTCCTTGCGGAGGGCTTAGGGGCCGGTGGGGTGCACGCTGCCAAGCCCTCCAGCCGTGAGAGCTCTGTCTTAGGGAAGGGAATGGCAAGTGCAGGGCTCCTCCAGCGGTCGCTTGGTCGCCCAGACTCAGCACAGCACGGAGAGCACCAGGCTTCCCAGGGCCCCTGGCTGTGGTCTGCAGCCCCACACACCCGGAGGCTGACTCCGTGAGCGCCCAGAAGGTGCCTGACAGACGTCATTTCCCTAGTGCTCTCCCCACCAGCAGAGACGTGGGCAGGTGGTTGGGGCCTGCCCCTGCGTGTCTGGGCTGCCGCCCACAGCCTCCGCTCAGGGGAAGCAGCCCCTGTGCCAAGACCTGCAAGAGGCGCGGGGCGTCCCTGCCTGGAAGCCAAGTGCACGGTCCGCTTGGAAGCGAGCCTCCTTGGGAAGAGTCGAGGGAGCCAAGCCGCGTGCAGCTGCAATCCCGGCTTGGGCCGAGCCGAGTGTGCCTCCAGGACGGCAGAGCTCCAGCTCTGCTCAGAGGCCGGATCTAGTCAAGTGCCTTGCGCGAGGCTGCTCTGCCCTGGGCGAGACTTGCCCAGGCTTGCCTCGCTGCTAGGCTTGCTGCCCGGGAAGGAGCAGGCTGTGCGATGCTGGGAGAGGCCACTGGCGCCTTCCTGGCCTCAGCGCCACTCCTGCCTTGCCTTTGCATCTAGGCCCCGGGCGTCCTTGGGGAAGGCTTAGGAGCCGGTGGCTTGCACACTGCCAAGCCCTCCAGCAGTGAGGCCTCTCGTAGAGGGGAGGGGAGGGCAAGTGCAGGGCTCCACCAGCGGTTGCTTGGCCGCCCAGACTCAGCGCCGCACGGGGAGCACAAGGCTCCCAGGTCCCCTGGCTGTGGTCTGCAGCCCCACACTCCCGGAGGCTGACTCCGTGGGCGCCCAGAAGGTGCCTGACAGACGTCATGTCCCTAGCGCTCTGCTCCCCAGCAGAGACGTGTGCAGGTGGTGGGGCCTGTCCCTGCGTGTCTGGGCTCCCGCCGGCAGCCCCAGCTCCAGGGAAGCAGCCCCTGAGCCAAGACCTGTAGGGGGCGCGGGGCGCCCCCGCCTGGAAGCCTAGTGCACAGCATGCGGGAAGCGAGCCTCCTCGGGAGAAGAGGAGGCAGCCCAGCTGCGTGCGTCTGCACTCACTCCTTGGGCGGAGCCCAGTGAGCCTCCAGTACGGCAGAGCTCCAGCTCTGCTCAGAGGCCCGATCTGGCAGAGTTGCTGGCGTGAGGCTGCTCTGCCCTGGGCGAGCCTTGCCCAGACTTGCCTCGCTGCTAGGCTTCCTGCCCGGGAAGGAGCAGGCTGCGCCAGACAGGCAGACGCTCCTGGCGCCTTCCTGGCCTCAGCTCCACTCCTGCCTTGCCTTTGCACCTAGTCCCCAGGCGTCCTTGCGGAGGGCTTAGGGGCCGGTGGGGTGCACGCTGCCAAGCCCTCCAGCCGTGAGAGCTCTGTCATAGGGAAGGGAATGGCAAGTGCAGGGCTCCTCCAGCGGTCGCTTGGCCGCCCAGACTCAGCACAGCACGGAGAGCACCAGGCTTCCCAGGGCCCCTGGCTGTGGTCTGCAGCCCCACACACCCGGAGGCTGACTCCGTGAGCGCCCAGACGGTGCCTGACAGACGTCATTTCCCTAGTGCTCTCCCCACCAGCAGAGACGTGTGCAGGTGGTTGGGGCCTGCCCCTGCGTGTCTGGGCTGCCGCCCACAGCCTCCGCTCAGGGGAAGCAGCCCCTGTGCCAAGACCTGCAGGAGGCGCGGGGCGTCCCTGCCTGGAAGCCAAGTGCACGGTCTGCTTGGAAGCGAGCCTCCTTGGGAAGAGTCGAGGGAGCCAAGCCGCGTGCAGCTGCAAGCCCTGCTTGGGCCGAGCCGAGTGTGCCTCCAGGACGGCAGAGCTCCAGCTCTGCTCAGAGGCCGGATCTAGTCAAGTGCCTTGCGCGAGGCTGCTCTGCCCTGGGCGAGACTTGCCCAGGCTTGCCTCGCTGCTAGGCTTGCTGCCCGGGAAGGAGCAGGCTGTGCGATGCTGGGAGAGGCCACTGGCGCCTTCCTGGCCTCAGCTCCACTCCTGCCTTGCCTTTGCATCTAGGCCCCGGGCGTCCTTGGGGAAGGCTTAGGAGCCGGTGGCTTGCACACTGCCAAGCCCTCCAGCAGTGAGGCCTCTTGTAGAGGGGAGGGGAGGGCAAGTGCAGGGCTCCACCAGCGGTTGCTTGGCCGCCCAGACTCAGCGCCGCACGGGGAGCACAAGGCTCCCAGGTCCCCTGGCTGTGGTCTGCAGCCCCACACTCCCGGAGGCTGACTCCGTGGGCGCCCAGAAGGTGCCTGACAGACGTCATGTCCCTAGCGCTCTGCTCCCCAGCAGAGACGTGTGCAGGAGGTGGGGCCTGCCCCTGCGTGTCTGGGCTCCCGCCGGCAGCCCCAGCTCCAGGGAAGCAGCCCCTGAGCCAAGACCTGTAGGGGGCGCGGGGCGCCCCCGCCTGGAAGCCTAGTGCACAGCATGCGGGAAGCGAGCCTCCTCGGGAGAAGAGGAGGCAGCCCAGCTGCGTGCGTCTGCACTCACTCCTTGGGCGGAGCCCAGTGAGCCTCCAGTACGGCAGAGCTCCAGCTCTGCTCAGAGGCCCGATCTGGCAGAGTTGCTGGCGTGAGGCTGCTCTGCCCTGGGCGAGCCTTGCCCAGACTTGCCTCGCTGCTAGGCTTTCTGCCCGGGAAGGAGCAGGCTGCGCCAGACAGGCAGACGCTCCTGGCGCCTTCCTGGCCTCAGCTCCACTCCTGCCTTGCCTTTGCACCTAATCCCCAGGCGTCCTTGCGGAGGGCTTAGGGGCCGGTGGGGTGCACGCTGCCAAGCCCTCCAGCCGTGAGAGCTCTGTCATAGGGAAGGGAATGGCAAGTGCAGGGCTCCTCCAGCGGTCGCTTGGCCGCCCAGACTCAGCACAGCACGGAGAGCACCAGGCTTCCCAGGGCCCCTGGCTGTGGTCTGCAGCCCCACACACCCGGAGGCTGACTCCGTGAGCGCCCAGAAGGTGCCTGACAGACGTCATTTCCCTAGTGCTCTCCCCACCAGCAGAGACGTGTGCAGGTGGTTGGGGCCTGCCCCTGCGTGTCTGGGCTGCCGCCCACAGCCTCCGCTCAGGGGAAGCAGCCCCTGTGCCAAGACCTGCAGGAGGCGCGGGGCGTCCCTGCCTGGAAGCCAAGTGCACGGTCCGCTTGGAAGCGAGCCTCCTTGGGAAGAGTCGAGGGAGCCAAGCCGTGTGCAGCTGCAATCCCGGCTTGGGCCGAGCCGAGTGTGCCTCCAGGACGGCAGAGCTCCAGCTCTGCTCAGAGGCCGGATCTAGTCAAGTGCCTTGCGCGAGGCTGCTCTGCCCTGGGCGAGACTTGCCCAGGCTTGCCTCGCTGCTAGGCTTGCTGCCCGGGAAGGAGCAGGCTGTGCGATGCTGGGAGAGGCCACTGGCGCCTTCCTGGCCTCAGCGCCACTCCTGCCTTGCCTTTGCATCTAGGCCCCGGGCGTCCTTGGGGAAGGCTTAGGAGCCGGTGGCTTGCACACTGCCAAGCCCTCCAGCAGTGAGGCCTCTCGTAGAGGGGAGGGGAGGGCAAGTGCAGGGCTCCACCAGCGGTTGCTTGGCCGCCCAGACTCAGCGCCGCACGGGGAGCACAAGGCTCCCAGGTCCCCTGGCTGTGGTCTGCAGCCCCACACTCCCGGAGGCTGACTCCGTGGGCGCCCAGAAGGTGCCTGACAGACGTCATGTCCCTAGCGCTCTGCTCCCCAGCAGAGACGTGTGCAGGTGGTGGGGCCTGCCCCTGCGTGTCTGGGCTCCCGCCGGCAGCCCCAGCTCCAGGGAAGCAGCCCCTGAGCCAAGACCTGTAGGGGGCGCGGGGCGCCCCCGCCTGGAAGCCTAGTGCACAGCATGCGGGAAGCGAGCCTCCTCGGGAGAAGAGGAGGCAGCCCAGCTGCGTGCGTCTGCACTCACTCCTTGGGCGGAGCCCAGTGAGCCTCCAGTACGGCAGAGCTCCAGCTCTGCTCAGAGGCCCGATCTGGCAGAGTTGCTGGCGTGAGGCTGCTCTGCCCTGGGCGAGCCTTGCCCAGACTGGCCTCGCTGCTAGGCTTCCTGCCCGGGAAGGAGCAGGCTGCGCCAGACAGGCAGACGCTCCTGGCGCCTTCCTGGCCTCAGCTCCACTCCTGCCTTGCCTTTGCACCTAGTCCCCAGGCGTCCTTGCGGAGGGCTTAGGGGCCGGTGGGGTGCACGCTGCCAAGCCCTCCAGCCGTGAGAGCTCTGTCTTAGGGAAGGGAATGGCAAGTGCAGGGCTCCTCCAGCGGTCGCTTGGTCGCCCAGACTCAGCACAGCACGGAGAGCACCAGGCTTCCCAGGGCCCCTGGCTGTGGTCTGCAGCCCCACACACCCGGAGGCTGACTCCGTGAGCGCCCAGAAGGTGCCTGACAGACGTCATTTCCCTAGTGCTCTCCCCACCAGCAGAGACGTGGGCAGGTGGTTGGGGCCTGCCCCTGCGTGTCTGGGCTGCCGCCCACAGCCTCCGCTCAGGGGAAGCAGCCCCTGTGCCAAGACCTGCAAGAGGCGCGGGGCGTCCCTGCCTGGAAGCCAAGTGCACGGTCCGCTTGGAAGCGAGCCTCCTTGGGAAGAGTCGAGGGAGCCAAGCCGCGTGCAGCTGCAATCCCGGCTTGGGCCGAGCCGAGTGTGCCTCCAGGACGGCAGAGCTCCAGCTCTGCTCAGAGGCCGGATCTAGTCAAGTGCCTTGCGCGAGGCTGCTCTGCCCTGGGCGAGACTTGCCCAGGCTTGCCTCGCTGCTAGGCTTGCTGCCCGGGAAGGAGCAGGCTGTGCGATGCTGGGAGAGGCCACTGGCGCCTTCCTGGCCTCAGCGCCACTCCTGCCTTGCCTTTGCATCTAGGCCCCGGGCGTCCTTGGGGAAGGCTTAGGAGCCGGTGGCTTGCACACTGCCAAGCCCTCCAGCAGTGAGGCCTCTCGTAGAGGGGAGGGGAGGGCAAGTGCAGGGCTCCACCAGCGGTTGCTTGGCCGCCCAGACTCAGCGCCGCACGGGGAGCACAAGGCTCCCAGGTCCCCTGGCTGTGGTCTGCAGCCCCACACTCCCGGAGGCTGACTCCGTGGGCGCCCAGAAGGTGCCTGACAGACGTCATGTCCCTAGCGCTCTGCTCCCCAGCAGAGACGTGTGCAGGTGGTGGGGCCTGCCCCTGCGTGTCTGGGCTCCCGCCGGCAGCCCCAGCTCCAGGGAAGCAGCCCCTGAGCCAAGACCTGTAGGGGGCGCGGGGCGCCCCCGCCTGGAAGCCTAGTGCACAGCATGCGGGAAGCGAGCCTCCTCGGGAGAAGAGGAGGCAGCCCAGCTGCGTGCGTCTGCACTCACTCCTTGGGCGGAGCCCAGTGAGCCTCCAGTACGGCAGAGCTCCAGCTCTGCTCAGAGGCCCGATCTGGCAGAGTTGCTGGCGTGAGGCTGCTCTGCCCTGGGCGAGCCTTGCCCAGACTTGCCTCGCTGCTAGGCTTCCTGCCCGGGAAGGAGCAGGCTGCGCCAGACAGGCAGACGCTCCTGGCGCCTTCCTGGCCTCAGCTCCACTCCTGCCTTGCCTTTGCACCTAGTCCCCAGGCGTCCTTGCGGAGGGCTTAGGGGCCGGTGGGGTGCACGCTGCCAAGCCCTCCAGCCGTGAGAGCTCTGTCATAGGGAAGGGAATGGCAAGTGCAGGGCTCCTCCAGCGGTCGCTTGGCCGCCCAGACTCAGCACAGCACGGAGAGCACCAGGCTTCCCAGGGCCCCTGGCTGTGGTCTGCAGCCCCACACACCCGGAGGCTGACTCCGTGAGCGCCCAGACGGTGCCTGACAGACGTCATTTCCCTAGTGCTCTCCCCACCAGCAGAGACGTGTGCAGGTGGTTGGGGCCTGCCCCTGCGTGTCTGGGCTGCCGCCCACAGCCTCCGCTCAGGGGAAGCAGCCCCTGTGCCAAGACCTGCAGGAGGCGCGGGGCGTCCCTGCCTGGAAGCCAAGTGCACGGTCTGCTTGGAAGCGAGCCTCCTTGGGAAGAGTCGAGGGAGCCAAGCCGCGTGCAGCTGCAAGCCCTGCTTGGGCCGAGCCGAGTGTGCCTCCAGGACGGCAGAGCTCCAGCTCTGCTCAGAGGCCGGATCTAGTCAAGTGCCTTGCGCGAGGCTGCTCTGCCCTGGGCGAGACTTGCCCAGGCTTGCCTCGCTGCTAGGCTTGCTGCCCGGGAAGGAGCAGGCTGTGCGATGCTGGGAGAGGCCACTGGCGCCTTCCTGGCCTCAGCTCCACTCCTGCCTTGCCTTTGCATCTAGGCCCCGGGCGTCCTTGGGGAAGGCTTAGGAGCCGGTGGCTTGCACACTGCCAAGCCCTCCAGCAGTGAGGCCTCTTGTAGAGGGGAGGGGAGGGCAAGTGCAGGGCTCCACCAGCGGTTGCTTGGCCGCCCAGACTCAGCGCCGCACGGGGAGCACAAGGCTCCCAGGTCCCCTGGCTGTGGTCTGCAGCCCCACACTCCCGGAGGCTGACTCCGTGGGCGCCCAGAAGGTGCCTGACAGACGTCATGTCCCTAGCGCTCTGCTCCCCAGCAGAGACGTGTGCAGGAGGTGGGGCCTGCCCCTGCGTGTCTGGGCTCCCGCCGGCAGCCCCAGCTCCAGGGAAGCAGCCCCTGAGCCAAGACCTGTAGGGGGCGCGGGGCGCCCCCGCCTGGAAGCCTAGTGCACAGCATGCGGGAAGCGAGCCTCCTCGGGAGAAGAGGAGGCAGCCCAGCTGCGTGCGTCTGCACTCACTCCTTGGGCGGAGCCCAGTGAGCCTCCAGTACGGCAGAGCTCCAGCTCTGCTCAGAGGCCCGATCTGGCAGAGTTGCTGGCGTGAGGCTGCTCTGCCCTGGGCGAGCCTTGCCCAGACTTGCCTCGCTGCTAGGCTTTCTGCCCGGGAAGGAGCAGGCTGCGCCAGACAGGCAGACGCTCCTGGCGCCTTCCTGGCCTCAGCTCCACTCCTGCCTTGCCTTTGCACCTAATCCCCAGGCGTCCTTGCGGAGGGCTTAGGGGCCGGTGGGGTGCACGCTGCCAAGCCCTCCAGCCGTGAGAGCTCTGTCATAGGGAAGGGAATGGCAAGTGCAGGGCTCCTCCAGCGGTCGCTTGGCCGCCCAGACTCAGCACAGCACGGAGAGCACCAGGCTTCCCAGGGCCCCTGGCTGTGGTCTGCAGCCCCACACACCCGGAGGCTGACTCCGTGAGCGCCCAGAAGGTGCCTGACAGACGTCATTTCCCTAGTGCTCTCCCCACCAGCAGAGACGTGTGCAGGTGGTTGGGGCCTGCCCCTGCGTGTCTGGGCTGCCGCCCACAGCCTCCGCTCAGGGGAAGCAGCCCCTGTGCCAAGACCTGCAGGAGGCGCGGGGCGTCCCTGCCTGGAAGCCAAGTGCACGGTCCGCTTGGAAGCGAGCCTCCTTGGGAAGAGTCGAGGGAGCCAAGCCGCGTGCAGCTGCAATCCCGGCTTGGGCCGAGCCGAGTGTGCCTCCAGGACGGCAGAGCTCCAGCTCTGCTCAGAGGCCGGATCTAGTCAAGTGCCTTGCGCGAGGCTGCTCTGCCCTGGGCGAGACTTGCCCAGGCTTGCCTCGCTGCTAGGCTTGCTGCCCGGGAAGGAGCAGGCTGTGCGATGCTGGGAGAGGCCACTGGCGCCTTCCTGGCCTCAGCGCCACTCCTGCCTTGCCTTTGCATCTAGGCCCCGGGCGTCCTTGGGGAAGGCTTAGGAGCCGGTGGCTTGCACACTGCCAAGCCCTCCAGCAGTGAGGCCTCTCGTAGAGGGGAGGGGAGGGCAAGTGCAGGGCTCCACCAGCGGTTGCTTGGCCGCCCAGACTCAGCGCCGCACGGGGAGCACAAGGCTCCCAGGTCCCCTGGCTGTGGTCTGCAGCCCCACACTCCCGGAGGCTGACTCCGTGGGCGCCCAGAAGGTGCCTGACAGACGTCATGTCCCTAGCGCTCTGCTCCCCAGCAGAGACGTGTGCAGGTGGTGGGGCCTGCCCCTGCGTGTCTGGGCTCCCGCCGGCAGCCCCAGCTCCAGGGAAGCAGCCCCTGAGCCAAGACCTGTAGGGGGCGCGGGGCGCCCCCGCCTGGAAGCCTAGTGCACAGCATGCGGGAAGCGAGCCTCCTCGGGAGAAGAGGAGGCAGCCCAGCTGCGTGCGACTGCACTCACTCCTTGGGCGGAGCCCAGTGAGCCTCCAGTACGGCAGAGCTCCAGCTCTGCTCAGAGGCCCGATCTGGCAGAGTTGCTGGCGTGAGGCTGCTCTGCCCTGGGCGAGCCTTGCCCAGACTTGCCTCGCTGCTAGGCTTCCTGCCCGGGAAGGAGCAGGCTGCGCCAGACAGGCAGACGCTCCTGGCGCCTTCCTGGCCTCAGCTCCACTCCTGCCTTGCCTTTGCACCTAGTCCCCAGGCGTCCTTGCGGAGGGCTTAGGGGCCGGTGGGGTGCACGCTGCCAAGCCCTCCAGCCGTGAGAGCTCTGTCATAGGGAAGGGAATGGCAAGTGCAGGGCTCCTCCAGCGGTCGCTTGGCCGCCCAGACTCAGCACAGCACGGAGAGCACCAGGCTTCCCAGGGCCCCTGGCTGTGGTCTGCAGCCCCACACACCCGGAGGCTGACTCCGTGAGCGCCCAGAAGGTGCCTGACAGACGTCATTTCCCTAGTGCTCTCCCCACCAGCAGAGACGTGTGCAGGTGGTTGGGGCCTGCCCCTGCGTGTCTGGGCTGCCGCCCACAGCCTCCGCTCAGGGGAAGCAGCCCCTGTGCCAAGACCTGCAGGAGGCGCGGGGCGTCCCTGCCTGGAAGCCAAGTGCACGGTCCGCTTGGAAGCGAGCCTCCTTGGGAAGAGTCGAGGGAGCCAAGCCGCGTGCAGCTGCAATCCCGGCTTGGGCCGAGCCGAGTGTGCCTCCAGGACGGCAGAGCTCCAGCTCTGCTCAGAGGCCGGATCTAGTCAAGTGCCTTGCGCGAGGCTGCTCTGCCCTGGGCGAGACTTGCCCAGGCTTGCCTCGCTGCTAGGCTTGCTGCCCGGGAAGGAGCAGGCTGTGCGATGCTGGGAGAGGCCACTGGCGCCTTCCTGGCCTCAGCGCCACTCCTGCCTTGCCTTTGCATCTAGGCCCCGGGCGTCCTTGGGGAAGGCTTAGGAGCCGGTGGCTTGCACACTGCCAAGCCCTCCAGCAGTGAGGCCTCTCGTAGAGGGGAGGGGAGGGCAAGTGCAGGGCTCCACCAGCGGTTGCTTGGCCGCCCAGACTCAGCGCCGCACGGGGAGCACAAGGCTCCCAGGTCCCCTGGCTGTGGTCTGCAGCCCCACACTCCCGGAGGCTGACTCCGTGGGCGCCCAGAAGGTGCCTGACAGACGTCATGTCCCTAGCGCTCTGCTCCCCAGCAGAGACGTGTGCAGGTGGTGGGGCCTGCCCCTGCGTGTCTGGGCTCCCGCCGGCAGCCCCAGCTCCAGGGAAGCAGCCCCTGAGCCAAGACCTGTAGGGGGCGCGGGGCGCCCCCGCCTGGAAGCCTAGTGCACAGCATGCGGGAAGCGAGCCTCCTCGGGAGAAGAGGAGGCAGCCCAGCTGCGTGCGTCTGCACTCACTCCTTGGGCGGAGCCCAGTGAGCCTCCAGTACGGCAGAGCTCCAGCTCTGCTCAGAGGCCCGATCTGGCAGAGTTGCTGGCGTGAGGCTGCTCTGCCCTGGGCGAGCCTTGCCCAGACTTGCCTCGCTGCTAGGCTTCCTGCCCGGGAAGGAGCAGGCTGCGCCAGACAGGCAGACGCTCCTGGCGCCTTCCTGGCCTCAGCTCCACTCCTGCCTTGCCTTTGCACCTAGTCCCCAGGCGTCCTTGCGGAGGGCTTAGGGGCCGGTGGGGTGCACGCTGCCAAGCCCTCCAGCCGTGAGAGCTCTGTCATAGGGAAGGGAATGGCAAGTGCAGGGCTCCTCCAGCGGTCGCTTGGCCGCCCAGACTCAGCACAGCACGGAGAGCACCAGGCTTCCCAGGGCCCCTGGCTGTGGTCTGCAGCCCCACACACCCGGAGGCTGACTCCGTGAGCGCCCAGAAGGTGCCTGACAGACGTCATTTCCCTAGTGCTCTCCCCACCAGCAGAGACGTGTGCAGGTGGTTGGGGCCTGCCCCTGCGTGTCTGGGCTGCCGCCCACAGCCTCCGCTCAGGGGAAGCAGCCCCTGTGCCAAGACCTGCAGGAGGCGCGGGGCGTCCCTGCCTGGAAGCCAAGTGCACGGTCCGCTTGGAAGCGAGCCTCCTTGGGAAGAGTCGAGGGAGCCAAGCCGCGTGCAGCTGCAATCCCGGCTTGGGCCGAGCCGAGTGTGCCTCCAGGACGGCAGAGCTCCAGCTCTGCTCAGAGGCCGGATCTAGTCAAGTGCCTTGCGCGAGGCTGCTCTGCCCTGGGCGAGACTTGCCCAGGCTTGCCTCGCTGCTAGGCTTGCTGCCCGGGAAGGAGCAGGCTGTGCGATGCTGGGAGAGGCCACTGGCGCCTTCCTGGCCTCAGCGCCACTCCTGCCTTGCCTTTGCATCTAGGCCCCGGGCGTCCTTGGGGAAGGCTTAGGAGCCGGTGGCTTGCACACTGCCAAGCCCTCCAGCAGTGAGGCCTCTCGTAGAGGGGAGGGGAGGGCAAGTGCAGGGCTCCACCAGCGGTTGCTTGGCCGCCCAGACTCAGCGCCGCACGGGGAGCACAAGGCTCCCAGGTCCCCTGGCTGTGGTCTGCAGCCCCACACTCCCGGAGGCTGACTCCGTGGGCGCCCAGAAGGTGCCTGACAGACGTCATGTCCCTAGCGCTCTGCTCCCCAGCAGAGACGTGTGCAGGTGGTGGGGCCTGCCCCTGCGTGTCTGGGCTCCCGCCGGCAGCCCCAGCTCCAGGGAAGCAGCCCCTGAGCCAAGACCTGTAGGGGGCGCGGGGCGCCCCCGCCTGGAAGCCTAGTGCACAGCATGCGGGAAGCGAGCCTCCTCGGGAGAAGAGGAGGCAGCCCAGCTGCGTGCGACTGCACTCACTCCTTGGGCGGAGCCCAGTGAGCCTCCAGTACGGCAGAGCTCCAGCTCTGCTCAGAGGCCCGATCTGGCAGAGTTGCTGGCGTGAGGCTGCTCTGCCCTGGGCGAGCCTTGCCCAGACTTGCCTCGCTGCTAGGCTTCCTGCCCGGGAAGGAGCAGGCTGCGCCAGACAGGCAGACGCTCCTGGCGCCTTCCTGGCCTCAGCTCCACTCCTGCCTTGCCTTTGCACCTAGTCCCCAGGCGTCCTTGCGGAGGGCTTAGGGGCCGGTGGGGTGCACGCTGCCAAGCCCTCCAGCCGTGAGAGCTCTGTCATAGGGAAGGGAATGGCAAGTGCAGGGCTCCTCCAGCGGTCGCTTGGCCGCCCAGACTCAGCACAGCACGGAGAGCACCAGGCTTCCCAGGGCCCCTGGCTGTGGTCTGCAGCCCCACACACCCGGAGGCTGACTCCGTGAGCGCCCAGAAGGTGCCTGACAGACGTCATTTCCCTAGTGCTCTCCCCACCAGCAGAGACGTGTGCAGGTGGTTGGGGCCTGCCCCTGCGTGTCTGGGCTGCCGCCCACAGCCTCCGCTCAGGGGAAGCAGCCCCTGTGCCAAGACCTGCAGGAGGCGCGGGGCGTCCCTGCCTGGAAGCCAAGTGCACGGTCCGCTTGGAAGCGAGCCTCCTTGGGAAGAGTCGAGGGAGCCAAGCCGCGTGCAGCTGCAATCCCGGCTTGGGCCGAGCCGAGTGTGCCTCCAGGACGGCAGAGCTCCAGCTCTGCTCAGAGGCCGGATCTAGTCAAGTGCCTTGCGCGAGGCTGCTCTGCCCTGGGCGAGACTTGCCCAGGCTTGCCTCGCTGCTAGGCTTGCTGCCCGGGAAGGAGCAGGCTGTGCGATGCTGGGAGAGGCCACTGGCGCCTTCCTGGCCTCAGCGCCACTCCTGCCTTGCCTTTGCATCTAGGCCCCGGGCGTCCTTGGGGAAGGCTTAGGAGCCGGTGGCTTGCACACTGCCAAGCCCTCCAGCAGTGAGGCCTCTCGTAGAGGGGAGGGGAGGGCAAGTGCAGGGCTCCACCAGCGGTTGCTTGGCCGCCCAGACTCAGCGCCGCACGGGGAGCACAAGGCTCCCAGGTCCCCTGGCTGTGGTCTGCAGCCCCACACTCCCGGAGGCTGACTCCGTGGGCGCCCAGAAGGTGCCTGACAGACGTCATGTCCCTAGCGCTCTGCTCCCCAGCAGAGACGTGTGCAGGTGGTGGGGCCTGCCCCTGCGTGTCTGGGCTCCCGCCGGCAGCCCCAGCTCCAGGGAAGCAGCCCCTGAGCCAAGACCTGTAGGGGGCGCGGGGCGCCCCCGCCTGGAAGCCTAGTGCACAGCATGCGGGAAGCGAGCCTCCTCGGGAGAAGAGGAGGCAGCCCAGCTGCGTGCGTCTGCACTCACTCCTTGGGCGGAGCCCAGTGAGCCTCCAGTACGGCAGAGCTCCAGCTCTGCTCAGAGGCCCGATCTGGCAGAGTTGCTGGCGTGAGGCTGCTCTGCCCTGGGCGAGCCTTGCCCAGACTTGCCTCGCTGCTAGGCTTCCTGCCCGGGAAGGAGCAGGCTGCGCCAGACAGGCAGACGCTCCTGGCGCCTTCCTGGCCTCAGCTCCACTCCTGCCTTGCCTTTGCACCTAGTCCCCAGGCGTCCTTGCGGAGGGCTTAGGGGCCGGTGGGGTGCACGCTGCCAAGCCCTCCAGCCGTGAGAGCTCTGTCATAGGGAAGGGAATGGCAAGTGCAGGGCTCCTCCAGCGGTCGCTTGGCCGCCCAGACTCAGCACAGCACGGAGAGCACCAGGCTTCCCAGGGCCCCTGGCTGTGGTCTGCAGCCCCACACACCCGGAGGCTGACTCCGTGAGCGCCCAGAAGGTGCCTGACAGACGTCATTTCCCTAGTGCTCTCCCCACCAGCAGAGACGTGTGCAGGTGGTTGGGGCCTGCCCCTGCGTGTCTGGGCTGCCGCCCACAGCCTCCGCTCAGGGGAAGCAGCCCCTGTGCCAAGACCTGCAGGAGGCGCGGGGCGTCCCTGCCTGGAAGCCAAGTGCACGGTCCGCTTGGAAGCGAGCCTCCTTGGGAAGAGTCGAGGGAGCCAAGCCGCGTGCAGCTGCAATCCCGGCTTGGGCCGAGCCGAGTGTGCCTCCAGGACGGCAGAGCTCCAGCTCTGCTCAGAGGCCGGATCTAGTCAAGTGCCTTGCGCGAGGCTGCTCTGCCCTGGGCGAGACTTGCCCAGGCTTGCCTCGCTGCTAGGCTTGCTGCCCGGGAAGGAGCAGGCTGTGCGATGCTGGGAGAGGCCACTGGCGCCTTCCTGGCCTCAGCGCCACTCCTGCCTTGCCTTTGCATCTAGGCCCCGGGCGTCCTTGGGGAAGGCTTAGGAGCCGGTGGCTTGCACACTGCCAAGCCCTCCAGCAGTGAGGCCTCTTGTAGAGGGGAGGGGAGGGCAAGTGCAGGGCTCCACCAGCGGTTGCTTGGCCGCCCAGACTCAGCGCCGCACGGGGAACACAAGGCTCCCAGGTCCCCTGGCTGTGGTCTGCAGCCCCACACTCCCGGAGGCTGACTCCGTGGGCGCCCAGAAGGTGCCTGACAGACGTCATGTCCCTAGCGCTCTGCTCCCCAGCAGAGACGTGTGCAGGTGGTGGGGCCTGCCCCTGCGTGTCTGGGCTCCCGCCGGCAGCCCCAGCTCCAGGGAAGCAGCCCCTGAGCCAAGACCTGTAGGGGGCGCGGGGCGCCCCCGCCTGGAAGCCTAGTGCACAGCATGCGGGAAGCGAGCCTCCTCGGGAGAAGAGGAGGCAGCCCAGCTGCATGCGACTGCACTCACTCCTTGGGCGGAGCCCAGTGAGCCTCCAGTACGGCAGAGCTCCAGCTCTGCTCAGAGGCCCGATCTGGCAGAGTTGCTGGCGTGAGGCTGCTCTGCCCTGGGCGAGCCTTGCCCAGACTTGCCTAGCTGCTAGGCTTCCTGCCCGGGAAGGAGCAGGCTGCGCCAGACAGGCAGACGCTCCTGGCGCCTTCCTGGCCTCAGCTCCACTCCTGCCTTGCCTTTGCACCTAGTCCCCAGGCGTCCTTGCGGAGGGCTTAGGGGCCGGTGGGGTGCACGCTGCCAAGCCCTCCAGCCGTGAGAGCTCTGTCATAGGGAAGGGAATGGCAAGTGCAGGGCTCCTCCAGCGGTCGCTTGGCCGCCCAGACTCAGCACAGCACGGAGAGCACCAGGCTTCCCAGGGCCCCTGGCTGTGGTCTGCAGCCCCACACACCCGGAGGCTGACTCCGTGAGCGCCCAGAAGGTGCCTGACAGACGTCATTTCCCTAGTGCTCTCCCCACCAGCAGAGACGTGTGCAGGTGGTTGGGGCCTGCCCCTGCGTGTCTGGGCTGCCGCCCACAGCCTCCGCTCAGGGGAAGCAGCCCCTGTGCCAAGACCTGCAGGAGGCGCGGGGCGTCCCTGCCTGGAAGCCAAGTGCACGGTCCGCTTGGAAGCGAGCCTCCTTGGGAAGAGTCGAGGGAGCCAAGCCGCGTGCAGCTGCAATCCCGGCTTGGGCCGAGCCGAGTGTGCCTCCAGGACGGCAGAGCTCCAGCTCTGCTCAGAGGCCGGATCTAGTCAAGTGCCTTGCGCGAGGCTGCTCTGCCCTGGGCGAGACTTGCCCAGGCTTGCCTCGCTGCTAGGCTTGCTGCCCGGGAAGGAGCAGGCTGTGCGATGCTGGGAGAGGCCACTGGCGCCTTCCTGGCCTCAGCGCCACTCCTGCCTTGCCTTTGCATCTAGGCCCCGGGCGTCCTTGGGGAAGGCTTAGGAGCCGGTGGCTTGCACACTGCCAAGCCCTCCAGCAGTGAGGCCTCTGGTAGAGGGGAGGGGAGGGCAAGTGCAGGGCTCCACCAGCGGTTGCTTGGCCGCCCAGACTCAGCGCCGCACGGGGAGCACAAGGCTCCCAGGTCCCCTGGCTGTGGTCTGCAGCCCCACACTCCCGGAGGCTGACTCCGTGGGCGCCCAGAAGGTGCCTGACAGACGTCATGTCCCTAGCGCTCTGCTC
Organism: Budorcas taxicolor; assembly: GCF_023091745.1. Classification (NCBI taxonomy): domain Eukaryota; kingdom Metazoa; phylum Chordata; class Mammalia; order Artiodactyla; family Bovidae; genus Budorcas; species Budorcas taxicolor. Next base: position 60,945 of record NW_026292165.1, on the reverse strand, counting down.
CCCAGCAGAGACGTGTGCAGGTGGTGGGGCCTGCCCCTGCGTGTCTGGGCTCCCGCCGGCAGCCCCAGCTCCAGGGAAGCAGCCCCTGAGCCAAGACCTGTAGGGGGCGCGGGGCGCCCCCGCCTGGAAGCCTAGTGCACAGCATGCGGGAAGCGAGCCTCCTCGGGAGAAGAGGAGGCAGCCCAGCTGCGTGCGTCTGCACTCACTCCTTGGGCGGAGCCCAGTGAGCCTCCAGTACGGCAGAGCTCCAGCTCTGCTCAGAGGCCCGATCTGGCAGAGTTGCTGGCGTGAGGCTGCTCTGCCCTGGGCGAGCCTTGCCCAGACTTGCCTCGCTGCTAGGCTTCCTGCCCGGGAAGGAGCAGGCTGCGCCAGACAGGCAGACGCTCCTGGCGCCTTCCTGGCCTCAGCTCCACTCCTGCCTTGCCTTTGCACCTAGTCCCCAGGCGTCCTTGCGGAGGGCTTAGGGGCCGGTGGGGTGCACGCTGCCAAGCCCTCCAGCCGTGAGAGCTCTGTCATAGGGAAGGGAATGGCAAGTGCAGGGCTCCTCCAGCGGTCGCTTGGCCGCCCAGACTCAGCACAGCACGGAGAGCACCAGGCTTCCCAGGGCCCCTGGCTGTGGTCTGCAGCCCCACACACCCGGAGGCTGACTCCGTGAGCGCCCAGAAGGTGCCTGACAGACGTCATTTCCCTAGTGCTCTCCCCACCAGCAGAGACGTGTGCAGGTGGTTGGGGCCTGCCCCTGCGTGTCTGGGCTGCCGCCCACAGCCTCCGCTCAGGGGAAGCAGCCCCTGTGCCAAGACCTGCAGGAGGCGCGGGGCGTCCCTGCCTGGAAGCCAAGTGCACGGTCCGCTTGGAAGCGAGCCTCCTTGGGAAGAGTCGAGGGAGCCAAGCCGCGTGCAGCTGCAATCCCGGCTTGGGCCGAGCCGAGTGTGCCTCCAGGACGGCAGAGCTCCAGCTCTGCTCAGAGGCCGGATCTAGTCAAGTGCCTTGCGCGAGGCTGCTCTGCCCTGGGCGAGACTTGCCCAGGCTTGCCTCGCTGCTAGGCTTGCTGCCCGGGAAGGAGCAGGCTGTGCGATGCTGGGAGAGGCCACTGGCGCCTTCCTGGCCTCAGCGCCACTCCTGCCTTGCCTTTGCATCTAGGCCCCGGGCGTCCTTGGGGAAGGCTTAGGAGCCGGTGGCTTGCACACTGCCAAGCCCTCCAGCAGTGAGGCCTCTTGTAGAGGGGAGGGGAGGGCAAGTGCAGGGCTCCACCAGCGGTTGCTTGGCCGCCCAGACTCAGCGCCGCACGGGGAGCACAAGGCTCCCAGGTCCCCTGGCTGTGGTCTGCAGCCCCACACTCCCGGAGGCTGACTCCGTGGGCGCCCAGAAGGTGCCTGACAGACGTCATGTCCCTAGCGCTCTGCTCCCCAGCAGAGACGTGTGCAGGTGGTGGGGCCTGCCCCTGCGTGTCTGGGCTCCCGCCGGCAGCCCCAGCTCCAGGGAAGCAGCCCCTGAGCCAAGACCTGTAGGGGGCGCGGGGCGCCCCCGCCTGGAAGCCTAGTGCACAGCATGCGGGAAGCGAGCCTCCTCGGGAGAAGAGGAGGCAGCCCAGCTGCATGCGACTGCACTCACTCCTTGGGCGGAGCCCAGTGAGCCTCCAGTACGGCAGAGCTCCAGCTCTGCTCAGAGGCCCGATCTGGCAGAGTTGCTGGCGTGAGGCTGCTCTGCCCTGGGCGAGCCTTGCCCAGACTTGCCTAGCTGCTAGGCTTCCTGCCCGGGAAGGAGCAGGCTGCGCCAGACAGGCAGACGCTCCTGGCGCCTTCCTGGCCTCAGCTCCACTCCTGCCTTGCCTTTGCACCTAGTCCCCAGGCGTCCTTGCGGAGGGCTTAGGGGCCGGTGGGGTGCACGCTGCCAAGCCCTCCAGCCGTGAGAGCTCTGTCATAGGGAAGGGAATGGCAAGTGCAGGGCTCCTCCAGCGGTCGCTTGGCCGCCCAGACTCAGCACAGCACGGAGAGCACCAGGCTTCCCAGGGCCCCTGGCTGTGGTCTGCAGCCCCACACACCCGGAGGCTGACTCCGTGAGCGCCCAGAAGGTGCCTGACAGACGTCATTTCCCTAGTGCTCTCCCCACCAGCAGAGACGTGTGCAGGTGGTTGGGGCCTGCCCCTGCGTGTCTGGGCTGCCGCCCACAGCCTCCGCTCAGGGGAAGCAGCCCCTGTGCCAAGACCTGCAGGAGGCGCGGGGCGTCCCTGCCTGGAAGCCAAGTGCACGGTCCGCTTGGAAGCGAGCCTCCTTGGGAAGAGTCGAGGGAGCCAAGCCGCGTGCAGCTGCAATCCCGGCTTGGGCCGAGCCGAGTGTGCCTCCAGGACGGCAGAGCTCCAGCTCTGCTCAGAGGCCGGATCTAGTCAAGTGCCTTGCGCGAGGCTGCTCTGCCCTGGGCGAGACTTGCCCAGGCTTGCCTCGCTGCTAGGCTTGCTGCCCGGGAAGGAGCAGGCTGTGCGATGCTGGGAGAGGCCACTGGCGCCTTCCTGGCCTCAGCTCCACTCCTGCCTTGCCTTTGCATCTAGGCCCCGGGCGTCCTTGGGGAAGGCTTAGGAGCCGGTGGCTTGCACACTGCCAAGCCCTCCAGCAGTGAGGCCTCTCGTAGAGGGGAGGGGAGGGCAAGTGCAGGGCTCCACCAGCGGTTGCTTGGCCGCCCAGACTCAGCGCCGCACGGGGAGCACAAGGCTCCCAGGTCCCCTGGCTGTGGTCTGCAGCCCCACACTCCCGGAGGCTGACTCCGTGAGCGCCCAGAAGGTGCCTGACAGACGTCATGTCCCTAGTGCTCTGCTCCCCAGCAGAGACGTGTGCAGGTGGTGGGGCCTGCCCCTGCGTGTCTGGGCTCCCGCCGGCAGCCCCAGCTCCAGGGAAGCAGCCCCTGAGCCAAGACCTGTAGGGGGCGCGGGGCGCCCCCGCCTGGAAGCCTAGTGCACAGCATGCGGGAAGCGAGCCTCCGCGGGAGAAGAGGAGGCAGCCCAGCTGCGTGCGTCTGCACTCACTCCTTGGGCGGAGCCCAGTGAGCCTCCAGTACGGCAGAGCTCCAGCTCTGCTCAGAGGCCCGATCTGGCAGAGTTGCTGGCGTGAGGCTGCTCTGCCCTGGGCGAGCCTTGCCCAGACTTGCCTCGCTGCTAGGCTTCCTGCCCGGGAAGGAGCAGGCTGCGCCAGACAGGCAGACGCTCCTGGCGCCTTCCTGGCCTCAGCTCCACTCCTGCCTTGCCTTTGCACCTAGTCCCCAGGCGTCCTTGCGGAGGGCTTAGGGGCCGGTGGGGTGCACGCTGCCAAGCCCTGCAGCCGTGAGAGCTCTGTCATAGGGAAGGGAATGGCAAGTGCAGGGCTCCTCCAGCGGTCGCTTGGCCGCCCAGACTCAGCACAGCACGGAGAGCACCAGGCTTCCCAGGGCCCCTGGCTGTGGTCTGCAGCCCCACACACCCGGAGGCTGACTCCGTGAGCGCCCAGAAGGTGCCTGACAGACGTCATTTCCCTAGTGCTCTCCCCACCAGCAGAGACGTGTGCAGGTGGTTGGGGCCTGCCCCTGCGTGTCTGGGCTGCCGCCCACAGCCTCCGCTCAGGGGAAGCAGCCCCTGTGCCAAGACCTGCAGGAGGCGCGGGGCGTCCCTGCCTGGAAGCCAAGTGCACGGTCCGCTTGGAAGCGAGCCTCCTTGGGAAGAGTCGAGGGAGCCAAGCCGCGTGCAGCTGCAAGCCCTGCTTGGGCCGAGCCGAGTGTGCCTCCAGGACGGCAGAGCTCCAGCTCTGCTCAGAGGCCGGATCTAGTCAAGTGCCTTGCGCGAGGCTGCTCTGCCCTGGGCGAGACTTGCCCAGGCTTGCCTCGCTGCTAGGCTTGCTGCCCGGGAAGGAGCAGGCTGTGCGATGCTGGGAGAGGCCACTGGCGCCTTCCTGGCCTCAGCTCCACTCCTGCCTTGCCTTTGCATCTAGGCCCCGGGCGTCCTTGGGGAAGGCTTAGGAGCCGGTGGCTTGCACACTGCCAAGCCCTCCAGCAGTGAGGCCTCTCGTAGAGGGGAGGGGAGGGCAAGTGCAGGGCTCCACCAGCGGTTGCTTGGCCGCCCAGACTCAGCGCCGCACGGGGAGCACAAGGCTCCCAGGTCCCCTGGCTGTGGTCTGCAGCCCCACACTCCCGGAGGCTGACTCCGTGGGCGCCCAGAAGGTGCCTGACAGACGTCATGTCCCTAGCGCTCTGCTCCCCAGCAGAGACGTGTGCAGGTGGTGGGGCCTGCCCCTGCGTGTCTGGGCTCCCGCCGGCAGCCCCAGCTCCAGGGAAGCAGCCCCTGAGCCAAGACCTGTAGGGGGCGCGGGGCGCCCCCGCCTGGAAGCCTAGTGCACAGCATGCGGGAAGCGAGCCTCCTCGGGAGAAGAGGAGGCAGCCCAGCTGCGTGCGTCTGCACTCACTCCTTGGGCGGAGCCCAGTGAGCCTCCAGTACGGCAGAGCTCCAGCTCTGCTCAGAGGCCCGATCTGGCAGAGTTGCTGGCGTGAGGCTGCTCTGCCCTGGGCGAGCCTTGCCCAGACTTGCCTCGCTGCTAGGCTTCCTGCCCGGGAAGGAGCAGGCTGCGCCAGACAGGCAGACGCTCCTGGCGCCTTCCTGGCCTCAGCTCCACTCCTGCCTTGCCTTTGCACCTAGTCCCCAGGCGTCCTTGCGGAGGGCTTAGGGGCCGGTGGGGTGCACGCTGCCAAGCCCTCCAGCCGTGAGAGCTCTGTCATAGGGAAGGGAATGGCAAGTGCAGGGCTCCTCCAGCGGTCGCTTGGCCGCCCAGACTCAGCACAGCACGGAGAGCACCAGGCTTCCCAGGGCCCCTGGCTGTGGTCTGCAGCCCCACACACCCGGAGGCTGACTCCGTGAGCGCCCAGAAGGTGCCTGACAGACGTCATTTCCCTAGTGCTCTCCCCACCAGCAGAGACGTGTGCAGGTGGTTGGGGCCTGCCCCTGCGTGTCTGGGCTGCCGCCCACAGCCTCCGCTCAGGGGAAGCAGCCCCTGTGCCAAGACCTGCAGGAGGCGCGGGGCGTCCCTGCCTGGAAGCCAAGTGCACGGTCCGCTTGGAAGCGAGCCTCCTTGGGAAGAGTCGAGGGAGCCAAGCCGCGTGCAGCTGCAAGCCCTGCTTGGGCCGAGCCGAGTGTGCCTCCAGGACGGCAGAGCTCCAGCTCTGCTCAGAGGCCGGATCTAGTCAAGTGCCTTGCGCGAGGCTGCTCTGCCCTGGGCGAGACTTGCCCAGGCTTGCCTCGCTGCTAGGCTTGCTGCCCGGGAAGGAGCAGGCTGTGCGATGCTGGGAGAGGCCACTGGCGCCTTCCTGGCCTCAGCTCCACTCCTGCCTTGCCTTTGCATCTAGGCCCCGGGCGTCCTTGGGGAAGGCTTAGGAGCCGGTGGCTTGCACACTGCCAAGCCCTCCAGCAGTGAGGCCTCTCGTAGAGGGGAGGGGAGGGCAAGTGCAGGGCTCCACCAGCGGTTGCTTGGCCGCCCAGACTCAGCGCCGCACGGGGAGCACAAGGCTCCCAGGTCCCCTGGCTGTGGTCTGCAGCCCCACACTCCCGGAGGCTGACTCCGTGGGCGCCCAGAAGGTGCCTGACAGACGTCATGTCCCTAGCGCTCTGCTCCCCAGCAGAGACGTGTGCAGGTGGTGGGGCCTGCCCCTGCGTGTCTGGGCTCCCGCCGGCAGCCCCAGCTCCAGGGAAGCAGCCCCTGAGCCAAGACCTGTAGGGGGCGCGGGGCGCCCCCGCCTGGAAGCCTAGTGCACAGCATGCGGGAAGCGAGCCTCCTCGGGAGAAGAGGAGGCAGCCCAGCTGCGTGCGACTGCACTCACTCCTTGGGCGGAGCCCAGTGAGCCTCCAGTACGGCAGAGCTCCAGCTCTGCTCAGAGGCCCGATCTGGCAGAGTTGCTGGCGTGAGGCTGCTCTGCCCTGGGCGAGCCTTGCCCAGACTTGCCTCGCTGCTAGGCTTCCTGCCCGGGAAGGAGCAGGCTGCGCCAGACAGGCAGACGCTCCTGGTGCCTTCCTGGCCTCAGCTCCACTCCTGCCTTGCCTTTGCACCTAGTCCCCAGGCGTCCTTGCGGAGGGCTTAGGGGCCGGTGGGGTGCACGCTGCCAAGCCCTCCAGCCGTGAGAGCTCTGTCATAGGGAAGGGAATGGCAAGTGCAGGGCTCCTCCAGCGGTCGCTTGGCCGCCCAGACTCAGCACAGCACGGAGAGCACCAGGCTTCCCAGGGCCCCTGGCTGTGGTCTGCAGCCCCACACACCCGGAGGCTGACTCCGTGAGCGCCCAGAAGGTGCCTGACAGACGTCATTTCCCTAGTGCTCTCCCCACCAGCAGAGACGTGTGCAGGTGGTTGGGGCCTGCCCCTGCGTGTCTGGGCTGCCGCCCACAGCCTCCGCTCAGGGGAAGCAGCCCCTGTGCCAAGACCTGCAGGAGGCGCGGGGCGTCCCTGCCTGGAAGCCAAGTGCACGGTCCGCTTGGAAGCGAGCCTCCTTGGGAAGAGTCGAGGGAGCCAAGCCGCGTGCAGCTGCAATCCCGGCTTGGGCCGAGCCGAGTGTGCCTCCAGGACGGCAGAGCTCCAGCTCTGCTCAGAGGCCGGATCTAGTCAAGTGCCTTGCGCGAGGCTGCTCTGCCCTGGGCGAGACTTGCCCAGGCTTGCCTCGCTGCTAGGCTTGCTGCCCGGGAAGGAGCAGGCTGTGCGATGCTGGGAGAGGCCACTGGCGCCTTCCTGGCCTCAGCGCCACTCCTGCCTTGCCTTTGCATCTAGGCCCCGGGCGTCCTTGGGGAAGGCTTAGGAGCCGGTGGCTTGCACACTGCCAAGCCCTCCAGCAGTGAGGCCTCTGGTAGAGGGGAGGGGAGGGCAAGTGCAGGGCTCCACCAGCGGTTGCTTGGCCGCCCAGACTCAGCGCCGCACGGGGAGCACAAGGCTCCCAGGTCCCCTGGCTGTGGTCTGCAGCCCCACACTCCCGGAGGCTGACTCCGTGGGCGCCCAGAAGGTGCCTGACAGACGTCATGTCCCTAGCGCTCTGCTCCCCAGCAGAGACGTGTGCAGGTGGTGGGGCCTGCCCCTGCGTGTCTGGGCTCCCGCCGGCAGCCCCAGCTCCAGGGAAGCAGCCCCTGAGCCAAGACCTGTAGGGGGCGCGGGGCGCCCCCGCCTGGAAGCCTAGTGCACAGCATGCGGGAAGCGAGCCTCCTCGGGAGAAGAGGAGGCAGCCCAGCTGCGTGCGTCTGCACTCACTCCTTGGGCGGAGCCCAGTGAGCCTCCAGTACGGCAGAGCTCCAGCTCTGCTCAGAGGCCCGATCTGGCAGAGTTGCTGGCGTGAGGCTGCTCTGCCCTGGGCGAGCCTTGCCCAGACTTGCCTCGCTGCTAGGCTTCCTGCCCGGGAAGGAGCAGGCTGCGCCAGACAGGCAGACGCTCCTGGCGCCTTCCTGGCCTCAGCTCCACTCCTGCCTTGCCTTTGCACCTAGTCCCCAGGCGTCCTTGCGGAGGGCTTAGGGGGCCGGTGGGGTGCACGCTGCCAAGCCCTCCAGCCGTGAGAGCTCTGTCATAGGGAAGGGAATGGCAAGTGCAGGGCTCCTCCAGCGGTCGCTTGGCCGCCCAGACTCAGCACAGCACGGAGAGCACCAGGCTTCCCAGGGCCACCTGGCTGTGGTCTGCAGCCCCACACACCCGGAGGCTGACTCCGTGAGCGCCCAGAAGGTGCCTGACAGACGTCATTTCCCTAGTGCTCTCCCCACCAGCAGAGACGTGTGCAGGTGGTTGGGGCCTGCCCCTGCGTGTCTGGGCTGCCGCCCACAGCCTCCGCTCAGGGGAAGCAGCCCCTGTGCCAAGACCTGCAGGAGGCGCGGGGGCGTCCCTGCCTGGAAGCCAAGTGCACGGTCCCGCTTGGAAGCGAGCCTCCTTGGGAAGAGTCGAGGGAGCCAAGCCGCGTGCAGCTGCAATCCCGGCTTGGGCCGAGCCGAGTGTGCCTCCAGGACGGCAGAGCTCCAGCTCTGCTCAGAGGCCGGATCTAGTCAAGTGCCTTGCGCGAGGCTGCTCTGCCCTGGGCGAGACTTGCCCAGGCTTGGCTGCTAGGCTTGCTGCCCGGGAAGGAGCAGGCTGTGCGATGCTGGGAGAGGCCACTGGCGCCTTCCTGGCCTCAGCTCCACTCCTGCCTTGCCTTTGCATCTAGGCCCCGGGCGTCCTTGGGGAAGGCTTAGGAGCCGGTGGCTTGCACACTGCCAAGCCCTCCAGCAGTGAGGCCTCTCGTAGAGGGGAGGGGAGGGCAAGTGCAGGGCTCCACCAGCGGTTGCTTGGCCACCCAGACTCAGCGCCGCACGGGGAGCACAAGGCTCCCAGGTCCCCTGGCTGTGGTCTGCAGCCCCACACTCCCGGAGGCTGACTCCGTGGGCGCCCAGAAGGTGCCTGACAGACGTCATGTCCCTAGCGCTCTGCTCCCCAGCAGAGACGTGTGCAGGTGGTGGGGCCTGCCCCTGCGTGTCTGGGCTCCCGCCGGCAGCCCCAGCTCCAGGGAAGCAGCCCCTGAGCCAAGACCTGTAGGGGGCGCGGGGCGCCCCCGCCTGGAAGCCTAGTGCACAGCATGCGGGAAGCGAGCCTCCTCGGGAGAAGAGGAGGCAGCCCAGCTGCGTGCGTCTGCACTCACTCCTTGGGCGGAGCCCAGTGAGCCTCCAGTACGGCAGAGCTCCAGCTCTGCTCAGAGGCCCGATCTGGCAGAGTTGCTGGCGTGAGGCTGCTCTGCCCTGGGCGAGCCTTGCCCAGACTGGCCTCGCTGCTAGGCTTCCTGCCCGGGAAGGAGCAGGCTGCGCCAGACAGGCAGACGCTCCTGGCGCCTTCCTGGCCTCAGCTCCACTCCTGCCTTGCCTTTGCACCTAGTCCCCAGGCGTCCTTGCGGAGGGCTTAGGGGCCGGTGGGGTGCACGCTGCCAAGCCCTCCAGCCGTGAGAGCTCTGTCTTAGGGAAGGGAATGGCAAGTGCAGGGCTCCTCCAGCGGTCGCTTGGCCGCCCAGACTCAGCACAGCACGGAGAGCACCAGGCTTCCCAGGGCCCCTGGCTGTGGTCTGCAGCCCCACACACCCGGAGGCTGACTCCGTGAGCGCCCAGAAGGTGCCTGACAGACGTCATTTCCCTAGTGCTCTCCCCACCAGCAGAGACGTGGGCAGGTGGTTGGGGCCTGCCCCTGCGTGTCTGGGCTGCCGCCCACAGCCTCCGCTCAGGGGAAGCAGCCCCTGTGCCAAGACCTGCAAGAGGCGCGGGGCGTCCCTGCCTGGAAGCCAAGTGCACGGTCCGCTTGGAAGTGAGCCTCCTTGGGAAGAGTCGAGGGAGCCAAGCCGCGTGCAGCTGCAATCCCGGCTTGGGCCGAGCCGAGTGTGCCTCCAGGACGGCAGAGCTCCAGCTCTGCTCAGAGGCCGGATCTAGTCAAGTGCCTTGCGCGAGGCTGCTCTGCCCTGGGCGAGACTTGCCCAGGCTTGCCTCGCTGCTAGGCTTGCTGCCCGGGAAGGAGCAGGCTGTGCGATGCTGGGAGAGGCCACTGGCGCCTTCCTGGCCTCAGCGCCACTCCTGCCTTGCCTTTGCATCTAGGCCCCGGGCGTCCTTGGGGAAGGCTTAGGAGCCGGTGGCTTGCACACTGCCAAGCCCTCCAGCAGTGAGGCCTCTCGTAGAGGGGAGGGGAGGGCAAGTGCAGGGCTCCACCAGCGGTTGCTTGGCCGCCCAGACTCAGCGCCGCACGGGGAGCACAAGGCTCCCAGGTCCCCTGGCTGTGGTCTGCAGCCCCACACTCCCGGAGGCTGACTCCGTGGGCGCCCAGAAGGTGCCTGACAGACGTCATGTCCCTAGCGCTCTGCTCCCCAGCAGAGACGTGTGCAGGTGGTGGGGCCTGCCCCTGCGTGTCTGGGCTCCCGCCGGCAGCCCCAGCTCCAGGGAAGCAGCCCCTGAGCCAAGACCTGTAGGGGGCGCGGGGCGCCCCCGCCTGGAAGCCTAGTGCACAGCATGCGGGAAGCGAGCCTCCTCGGGAGAAGAGGAGGCAGCCCAGCTGCGTGCGTCTGCACTCACTCCTTGGGCGGAGCCCAGTGAGCCTCCAGTACGGCAGAGCTCCAGCTCTGCTCAGAGGCCCGATCTGGCAGAGTTGCTGGCGTGAGGCTGCTCTGCCCTGGGCGAGCCTTGCCCAGACTTGCCTCGCTGCTAGGCTTCCTGCCCGGGAAGGAGCAGGCTGCGCCAGACAGGCAGACGCTCCTGGCGCCTTCCTGGCCTCAGCTCCACTCCTGCCTTGCCTTTGCACCTAGTCCCCAGGCGTCCTTGCGGAGGGCTTAGGGGCCGGTGGGGTGCACGCTGCCAAGCCCTCCAGCCGTGAGAGCTCTGTCATAGGGAAGGGAATGGCAAGTGCAGGGCTCCTCCAGCGGTCGCTTGGCCGCCCAGACTCAGCACAGCACGGAGAGCACCAGGCTTCCCAGGGCCCCTGGCTGTGGTCTGCAGCCCCACACACCCGGAGGCTGACTCCGTGAGCGCCCAGAAGGTGCCTGACAGACGTCATTTCCCTAGTGCTCTCCCCACCAGCAGAGACGTGTGCAGGTGGTTGGGGCCTGCCCCTGCGTGTCTGGGCTGCCGCCCACAGCCTCCGCTCAGGGGAAGCAGCCCCTGTGCCAAGACCTGCAGGAGGCGCGGGGCGTCCCTGCCTGGAAGCCAAGTGCACGGTCCGCTTGGAAGCGAGCCTCCTTGGGAAGAGTCGAGGGAGCCAAGCCGCGTGCAGCTGCAAGCCCTGCTTGGGCCGAGCCGAGTGTGCCTCCAGGACGGCAGAGCTCCAGCTCTGCTCAGAGGCCGGATCTAGTCAAGTGCCTTGCGCGAGGCTGCTCTGCCCTGGGCGAGACTTGCCCAGGCTTGCCTCGCTGCTAGGCTTGCTGCCCGGGAAGGAGCAGGCTGTGCGATGCTGGGAGAGGCCACTGGCGCCTTCCTGGCCTCAGCTCCACTCCTGCCTTGCCTTTGCATCTAGGCCCCGGGCGTCCTTGGGGAAGGCTTAGGAGCCGGTGGCTTGCACACTGCCAAGCCCTCCAGCAGTGAGGCCTCTTGTAGAGGGGAGGGGAGGGCAAGTGCAGGGCTCCACCAGCGGTTGCTTGGCCGCCCAGACTCAGCGCCGCACGGGGAGCACAAGGCTCCCAGGTCCCCTGGCTGTGGTCTGCAGCCCCACACTCCCGGAGGCTGACTCCGTGGGCGCCCAGAAGGTGCCTGACAGACGTCATGTCCCTAGCGCTCTGCTCCCCAGCAGAGACGTGTGCAGGTGGTGGGGCCTGCCCCTGCGTGTCTGGGCTCCCGCCGGCAGCCCCAGCTCCAGGGAAGCAGCCCCTGAGCCAAGACCTGTAGGGGGCGCGGGGCGCCCCCGCCTGGAAGCCTAGTGCACAGCATGCGGGAAGCGAGCCTCCTCGGGAGAAGAGGAGGCAGCCCAGCTGCGTGCGTCTGCACTCACTCCTTGGGCGGAGCCCAGTGAGCCTCCAGTACGGCAGAGCTCCAGCTCTGCTCAGAGGCCCGATCTGGCAGAGTTGCTGGCGTGAGGCTGCTCTGCCCTGGGCGAGCCTTGCCCAGACTGGCCTCGCTGCTAGGCTTCCTGCCCGGGAAGGAGCAGGCTGCGCCAGACAGGCAGACGCTCCTGGCGCCTTCCTGGCCTCAGCTCCACTCCTGCCTTGCCTTTGCACCTAGTCCCCAGGCGTCCTTGCGGAGGGCTTAGGGGCCGGTGGGGTGCACGCTGCCAAGCCCTCCAGCCGTGAGAGCTCTGTCATAGGGAAGGGAATGGCAAGTGCAGGGCTCCTCCAGCGGTCGCTTGGCCGCCCAGACTCAGCACAGCACGGAGAGCACCAGGCTTCCCAGGGCCCCTGGCTGTGGTCTGCAGCCCCACACACCCGGAGGCTGACTCCGTGAGCGCCCAGAAGGTGCCTGACAGACGTCATTTCCCTAGTGCTCTCCCCACCAGCAGAGACGTGTGCAGGTGGTTGGGGCCTGCCCCTGCGTGTCTGGGCTGCCGCCCACAGCCTCCGCTCAGGGGAAGCAGCCCCTGTGCCAAGACCTGCAGGAGGCGCGGGGCGTCCCTGCCTGGAAGCCAAGTGCACGGTCCGCTTGGAAGCGAGCCTCCTTGGGAAGAGTCGAGGGAGCCAAGCCGCGTGCAGCTGCAATCCCGGCTTGGGCCGAGCCGAGTGTGCCTCCAGGACGGCAGAGCTCCAGCTCTGCTCAGAGGCCGGATCTAGTCAAGTGCCTTGCGCGAGGCTGCTCTGCCCTGGGCGAGACTTGCCCAGGCTTGCCTCGCTGCTAGGCTTGCTGCCCGGGAAGGAGCAGGCTGTGCGATGCTGGGAGAGGCCACTGGCGCCTTCCTGGCCTCAGCTCCACTCCTGCCTTGCCTTTGCATCTAGGCCCCGGGCGTCCTTGGGGAAGGCTTAGGAGCCGGTGGCTTGCACACTGCCAAGCCCTCCAGCAGTGAGGCCTCTCGTAGAGGGGAGGGGAGGGCAAGTGCAGGGCTCCACCAGCGGTTGCTTGGCCGCCCAGACTCAGCGCCGCACGGGGAGCACAAGGCTCCCAGGTCCCCTGGCTGTGGTCTGCAGCCCCACACTCCCGGAGGCTGACTCCGTGGGCGCCCAGAAGGTGCCTGACAGACGTCATGTCCCTAGCGCTCTGCTCCCCAGCAGAGACGTGTGCAGGTGGTGGGGCCTGCCCCTGCGTGTCTGGGCTCCCGCCGGCAGCCCCAGCTCCAGGGAAGCAGCCCCTGAGCCAAGACCTGTAGGGGGCGCGGGGCGCCCCCGCCTGGAAGCCTAGTGCACAGCATGCGGGAAGCGAGCCTCCTCGGGAGAAGAGGAGGCAGCCCAGCTGCGTGCGTCTGCACTCACTCCTTGGGCGGAGCCCAGTGAGCCTCCAGTACGGCAGAGCTCCAGCTCTGCTCAGAGGCCCGATCTGGCAGAGTTGCTGGCGTGAGGCTGCTCTGCCCTGGGCGAGCCTTGCTCAGACTGGCCTCGCTGCTAGGCTTCCTGCCCGGGAAGGAGCAGGCTGCGCCAGACAGGCAGACGCTCCTGGCGCCTTCCTGGCCTCAGCTCCACTCCTGCCTTGCCTTTGCACCTAGTCCCCAGGCGTCCTTGCGGAGGGCTTAGGGGCCGGTGGGGTGCACGCTGCCAAGCCCTCCAGCCGTGAGAGCTCTGTCATAGGGAAGGGAATGGCAAGTGCAGGGCTCCTCCAGCGGTCGCTTGGCCGCCCAGACTCAGCACAGCACGGAGAGCACCAGGCTTCCCAGGGCCCCTGGCTGTGGTCTGCAGCCCCACACACCCGGAGGCTGACTCCGTGAGCGCCCAGAAGGTGCCTGACAGACGTCATTTCCCTAGTGCTCTCCCCACCAGCAGAGACGTGTGCAGGTGGTTGGGGCCTGCCCCTGCGTGTCTGGGCTGCCGCCCACAGCCTCCGCTCAGGGGAAGCAGCCCCTGTGCCAAGACCTGCAGGAGGCGCGGGGCGTCCCTGCCTGGAAGCCAAGTGCACGGTCCGCTTGGAAGTGAGCCTCCTTGGGAAGAGTCGAGGGAGCCAAGCCGCGTGCAGCTGCAATCCCGGCTTGGGCCGAGCCGAGTGTGCCTCCAGGACGGCAGAGCTCCAGCTCTGCTCAGAGGCCGGATCTAGTCAAGTGCCTTGCGCGAGGCTGCTCTGCCCTGGGCGAGACTTGCCCAGGCTTGCCTCGCTGCTAGGCTTGCTGCCCGGGAAGGAGCAGGCTGTGCGATGCTGGGAGAGGCCACTGGCGCCTTCCTGGCCTCAGCTCCACTCCTGCCTTGCCTTTGCATCTAGGCCCCGGGCGTCCTTGGGGAAGGCTTAGGAGCCGGTGGCTTGCACACTGCCAAGCCCTCCAGCAGGGAGGCCTCTCGTAGAGGGGAGGGGAGGGCAAGTGCAGGGCTCCACCAGCGGTTGCTTGGCCGCCCAGACTCAGCGCCGCACGGGGAGCACAAGGCTCCCAGGTCCCCTGGCTGTGGTCTGCAGCCCCACACTCCCGGAGGCTGACTCCGTGGGCGCCCAGAAGGTGCCTGACAGACGTCATGTCCCTAGCGCTCTGCTCCCCAGCAGAGACGTGTGCAGGTGGTGGGGCCTGCCCCTGCGTGTCTGGGCTCCCGCCGGCAGCCCCAGCTCCAGGGAAGCAGCCCCTGAGCCAAGACCTGTAGGGGGCGCGGGGCGCCCCCGCCTGGAAGCCTAGTGCACAGCATGCGGGAAGCGAGCCTCCTCGGGAGAAGAGGAGGCAGCCCAGCTGCGTGCGTCTGCACTCACTCCTTGGGCGGAGCCCAGTGAGCCTCCAGTACGGCAGAGCTCCAGCTCTGCTCAGAGGCCCGATCTGGCAGAGTTGCTGGCGTGAGGCTGCTCTGCCCTGGGCGAGCCTTGCCCAGACTTGCCTCGCTGCTAGGCTTCCTGCCCGGGAAGGAGCAGGCTGCGCCAGACAGGCAGACGCTCCTGGCGCCTTCCTGGCCTCAGCTCCACTCCTGCCTTGCCTTTGCACCTAGTCCCCAGGCGTCCTTGCGGAGGGCTTAGGGGCCGGTGGGGTGCACGCTGCCAAGCCCTCCAGCCGTGAGAGCTCTGTCATAGGGAAGGGAATGGCAAGTGCAGGGCTCCTCCAGCGGTCGCTTGGCCGCCCAGACTCAGCACAGCACGGAGAGCACCAGGCTTCCCAGGGCCCCTGGCTGTGGTCTGCAGCCCCACACACCCGGAGGCTGACTCCGTGAGCGCCCAGAAGGTGCCTGACAGACGTCATTTCCCTAGTGCTCTCCCCACCAGCAGAGACGTGTGCAGGTGGTTGGGGCCTGCCCCTGCGTGTCTGGGCTGCCGCCCACAGCCTCCGCTCAGGGGAAGCAGCCCCTGTGCCAAGACCTGCAGGAGGCGCGGGGCGTCCCTGCCTGGAAGCCAAGTGCACGGTCCGCTTGGAAGCGAGCCTCCTTGGGAAGAGTCGAGGGAGCCAAGCCGCGTGCAGCTGCAATCCCGGCTTGGGCCGAGCCGAGTGTGCCTCCAGGACGGCAGAGCTCCAGCTCTGCTCAGAGGCCGGATCTAGTCAAGTGCCTTGCGCGAGGCTGCTCTGCCCTGGGCGAGACTTGCCCAGGCTTGCCTCGCTGCTAGGCTTGCTGCCCGGGAAGGAGCAGGCTGTGCGATGCTGGGAGAGGCCACTGGCGCCTTCCTGGCCTCAGCTCCACTCCTGCCTTGCCTTTGCATCTAGGCCCCGGGCGTCCTTGGGGAAGGCTTAGGAGCCGGTGGCTTGCACACTGCCAAGCCCTCCAGCAGGGAGGCCTCTCGTAGAGGGGAGGGGAGGGCAAGTGCAGGGCTCCACCAGCGGTTGCTTGGCCGCCCAGACTCAGCGCCGCACGGGGAGCACAAGGCTCCCAGGTCCCCTGGCTGTGGTCTGCAGCCCCACACTCCCGGAGGCTGACTCCGTGGGCGCCCAGAAGGTGCCTGACAGACGTCATGTCCCTAGCGCTCTGCTCCCCAGCAGAGACGTGTGCAGGTGGTGGGGCCTGCCCCTGCGTGTCTGGGCTCCCGCCGGCAGCCCCAGCTCCAGGGAAGCAGCCCCTGAGCCAAGACCTGTAGGGGGCGCGGGGCGCCCCCGCCTGGAAGCCTAGTGCACAGCATGCGGGAAGCGAGCCTCCTCGGGAGAAGAGGAGGCAGCCCAGCTGCGTGCGTCTGCACTCACTCCTTGGGCGGAGCCCAGTGAGCCTCCAGTACGGCAGAGCTCCAGCTCTGCTCAGAGGCCCGATCTGGCAGAGTTGCTGGCGTGAGGCTGCTCTGCCCTGGGCGAGCCTTGCCCAGACTTGCCTCGCTGCTAGGCTTCCTGCCCGGGAAGGAGCAGGCTGCGCCAGACAGGCAGACGCTCCTGGCGCCTTCCTGGCCTCAGCTCCACTCCTGCCTTGCCTTTGCACCTAGTCCCCAGGCGTCCTTGCGGAGGGCTTAGGGGCCGGTGGGGTGCACGCTGCCAAGCCCTCCAGCCGTGAGAGCTCTGTCATAGGGAAGGGAATGGCAAGTGCAGGGCTCCTCCAGCGGTCGCTTGGCCGCCCAGACTCAGCACAGCACGGAGAGCACCAGGCTTCCCAGGGCCCCTGGCTGTGGTCTGCAGCCCCACACACCCGGAGGCTGACTCCGTGAGCGCCCAGAAGGTGCCTGACAGACGTCATTTCCCTAGTGCTCTCCCCACCAGCAGAGACGTGTGCAGGTGGTTGGGGCCTGCCCCTGCGTGTCTGGGCTGCCGCCCACAGCCTCCGCTCAGGGGAAGCAGCCCCTGTGCCAAGACCTGCAGGAGGCGCGGGGCGTCCCTGCCTGGAAGCCAAGTGCACGGTCCGCTTGGAAGCGAGCCTCCTTGGGAAGAGTCGAGGGAGCCAAGCCGCGTGCAGCTGCAATCCCGGCTTGGGCCGAGCCGAGTGTGCCTCCAGGACGGCAGAGCTCCAGCTCTGCTCAGAGGCCGGATCTAGTCAAGTGCCTTGCGCGAGGCTGCTCTGCCCTGGGCGAGACTTGCCCAGGCTTGCCTCGCTGCTAGGCTTGCTGCCCGGGAAGGAGCAGGCTGTGCGATGCTGGGAGAGGCCACTGGCGCCTTCCTGGCCTCAGCTCCACTCCTGCCTTGCCTTTGCATCTAGGCCCCGGGCGTCCTTGGGGAAGGCTTAGGAGCCGGTGGCTTGCACACTGCCAAGCCCTCCAGCAGTGAGGCCTCTCGTAGAGGGGAGGGGAGGGCAAGTGCAGGGCTCCACCAGCGGTTGCTTGGCCGCCCAGACTCAGCGCCGCACGGGGAGCACAAGGCTCCCAGGTCCCCTGGCTGTGGTCTGCAGCCCCACACTCCCGGAGGCTGACTCCGTGGGCGCCCAGAAGGTGCCTGACAGACGTCATGTCCCTAGCGCTCTGCTCCCCAGCAGAGACGTGTGCAGGTGGTGGGGCCTGCCCCTGCGTGTCTGGGCTCCCGCCGGCAGCCCCAGCTCCAGGGAAGCAGCCCCTGAGCCAAGACCTGTAGGGGGCGCGGGGCGCCCCCGCCTGGAAGCCTAGTGCACAGCATGCGGGAAGCGAGCCTCCTCGGGAGAAGAGGAGGCAGCCCAGCTGCGTGCGTCTGCACTCACTCCTTGGGCGGAGCCCAGTGAGCCTCCAGTACGGCAGAGCTCCAGCTCTGCTCAGAGGCCCGATCTGGCAGAGTTGCTGGCGTGAGGCTGCTCTGCCCTGGGCGAGCCTTGCCCAGACTTGCCTCGCTGCTAGGCTTCCTGCCCGGGAAGGAGCAGGCTGCGCCAGACAGGCAGACGCTCCTGGCGCCTTCCTGGCCTCAGCTCCACTCCTGCCTTGCCTTTGCACCTAGTCCCCAGGCGTCCTTGCGGAGGGCTTAGGGGCCGGTGGGGTGCACGCTGCCAAGCCCTGCAGCCGTGAGAGCTCTGTCATAGGGAAGGGAATGGCAAGTGCAGGGCTCCTCCAGCGGTCGCTTGGCCGCCCAGACTCAGCACAGCACGGAGAGCACCAGGCTTCCCAGGGCCCCTGGCTGTGGTCTGCAGCCCCACACACCCGGAGGCTGACTCCGTGAGCGCCCAGAAGGTGCCTGACAGACGTCATTTCCCTAGTGCTCTCCCCACCAGCAGAGACGTGTGCAGGTGGTTGGGGCCTGCCCCTGCGTGTCTGGGCTGCCGCCCACAGCCTCCGCTCAGGGGAAGCAGCCCCTGTGCCAAGACCTGCAGGAGGCGCGGGGCGTCCCTGCCTGGAAGCCAAGTGCACGGTCCGCTTGGAAGCGAGCCTCCTTGGGAAGAGTCGAGGGAGCCAAGCCGCGTGCAGCTGCAATCCCGGCTTGGGCCGAGCCGAGTGTGCCTCCAGGACGGCAGAGCTCCAGCTCTGCTCAGAGGCCGGATCTAGTCAAGTGCCTTGCGCGAGGCTGCTCTGCCCTGGGCGAGACTTGCCCAGGCTTGCCTCGCTGCTAGGCTTGCTGCCCGGGAAGGAGCAGGCTGTGCGATGCTGGGAGAGGCCACTGGCGCCTTCCTGGCCTCAGCTCCACTCCTGCCTTGCCTTTGCATCTAGGCCCCGGGCGTCCTTGGGGAAGGCTTAGGAGCCGGTGGCTTGCACACTGCCAAGCCCTCCAGCAGGGAGGCCTCTCGTAGAGGGGAGGGGAGGGCAAGTGCAGGGCTCCACCAGCGGTTGCTTGGCCGCCCAGACTCAGCGCCGCACGGGGAGCACAAGGCTCCCAGGTCCCCTGGCTGTGGTCTGCAGCCCCACACTCCCGGAGGCTGACTCCGTGGGCGCCCAGAAGGTGCCTGACAGACGTCATGTCCCTAGCGCTCTGCTCCCCAGCAGAGACGTGTGCAGGTGGTGGGGCCTGCCCCTGCGTGTCTGGGCTCCCGCCGGCAGCCCCAGCTCCAGGGAAGCAGCCCCTGAGCCAAGACCTGTAGGGGGCGCGGGGCGCCCCCGCCTGGAAGCCTAGTGCACAGCATGCGGGAAGCGAGCCTCCTCGGGAGAAGAGGAGGCAGCCCAGCTGCGTGCGTCTGCACTCACTCCTTGGGCGGAGCCCAGTGAGCCTCCAGTACGGCAGAGCTCCAGCTCTGCTCAGAGGCCCGATCTGGCAGAGTTGCTGGCGTGAGGCTGCTCTGCCCTGGGCGAGCCTTGCCCAGACTTGCCTCGCTGCTAGGCTTCCTGCCCGGGAAGGAGCAGGCTGCGCCAGACAGGCAGACGCTCCTGGCGCCTTCCTGGCCTCAGCTCCACTCCTGCCTTGCCTTTGCACCTAGTCCCCAGGCGTCCTTGCGGAGGGCTTAGGGGCCGGTGGGGTGCACGCTGCCAAGCCCTCCAGCCGTGAGAGCTCTGTCATAGGGAAGGGAATGGCAAGTGCAGGGCTCCTCCAGCGGTCGCTTGGCCGCCCAGACTCAGCACAGCACGGAGAGCACCAGGCTTCCCAGGGCCCCTGGCTGTGGTCTGCAGCCCCACACACCCGGAGGCTGACTCCGTGAGCGCCCAGAAGGTGCCTGACAGACGTCATTTCCCTAGTGCTCTCCCCACCAGCAGAGACGTGTGCAGGTGGTTGGGGCCTGCCCCTGCGTGTCTGGGCTGCCGCCCACAGCCTCCGCTCAGGGGAAGCAGCCCCTGTGCCAAGACCTGCAGGAGGCGCGGGGCGTCCCTGCCTGGAAGCCAAGTGCACGGTCCGCTTGGAAGCGAGCCTCCTTGGGAAGAGTCGAGGGAGCCAAGCCGCGTGCAGCTGCAATCCCGGCTTGGGCCGAGCCGAGTGTGCCTCCAGGACGGCAGAGCTCCAGCTCTGCTCAGAGGCCGGATCTAGTCAAGTGCCTTGCGCGAGGCTGCTCTGCCCTGGGCGAGACTTGCCCAGGCTTGCCTCGCTGCTAGGCTTGCTGCCCGGGAAGGAGCAGGCTGTGCGATGCTGGGAGAGGCCACTGGCGCCTTCCTGGCCTCAGCTCCACTCCTGCCTTGCCTTTGCATCTAGGCCCCGGGCGTCCTTGGGGAAGGCTTAGGAGCCGGTGGCTTGCACACTGCCAAGCCCTCCAGCAGTGAGGCCTCTCGTAGAGGGGAGGGGAGGGCAAGTGCAGGGCTCCACCAGCGGTTGCTTGGCCGCCCAGACTCAGCGCCGCACGGGGAGCACAAGGCTCCCAGGTCCCCTGGCTGTGGTCTGCAGCCCCACACTCCCGGAGGCTGACTCCGTGGGCGCCCAGAAGGTGCCTGACAGACGTCATGTCCCTAGCGCTCTGCTCCCCAGCAGAGACGTGTGCAGGAGGTGGGGCCTGCCCCTGCGTGTCTGGGCTCCCGCCGGCAGCCCCAGCTCCAGGGAAGCAGCCCCTGAGCCAAGACCTGTAGGGGGCGCGGGGCGCCCCCGCCTGGAAGCCTAGTGCACAGCATGCGGGAAGCGAGCCTCCTCGGGAGAAGAGGAGGCAGCCCAGCTGCGTGCGTCTGCACTCACTCCTTGGGCGGAGCCCAGTGAGCCTCCAGTACGGCAGAGCTCCAGCTCTGCTCAGAGGCCCGATCTGGCAGAGTTGCTGGCGTGAGGCTGCTCTGCCCTGGGCGAGCCTTGCCCAGACTTGCCTCGCTGCTAGGCTTTCTGCCCGGGAAGGAGCAGGCTGCGCCAGACAGGCAGACGCTCCTGGCGCCTTCCTGGCCTCAGCTCCACTCCTGCCTTGCCTTTGCACCTAGTCCCCAGGCGTCCTTGCGGAGGGCTTAGGGGCCGGTGGGGTGCACGCTGCCAAGCCCTCCAGCCGTGAGAGCTCTGTCATAGGGAAGGGAATGGCAAGTGCAGGGCTCCTCCAGCGGTCGCTTGGCCGCCCAGACTCAGCACAGCACGGAGAGCACCAGGCTTCCCAGGGCCCCTGGCTGTGGTCTGCAGCCCCACACACCCGGAGGCTGACTCCGTGAGCGCCCAGAAGGTGCCTGACAGACGTCATTTCCCTAGTGCTCTCCCCACCAGCAGAGACGTGTGCAGGTGGTTGGGGCCTGCCCCTGCGTGTCTGGGCTGCCGCCCACAGCCTCCGCTCAGGGGAAGCAGCCCCTGTGCCAAGACCTGCAGGAGGCGCGGGGCGTCCCTGCCTGGAAGCCAAGTGCACGGTCCGCTTGGAAGCGAGCCTCCTTGGGAAGAGTCGAGGGAGCCAAGCCGCGTGCAGCTGCAATCCCGGCTTGGGCCGAGCCGAGTGTGCCTCCAGGACGGCAGAGCTCCAGCTCTGCTCAGAGGCCGGATCTAGTCAAGTGCCTTGCGCGAGGCTGCTCTGCCCTGGGCGAGACTTGCCCAGGCTTGCCTCGCTGCTAGGCTTGCTGCCCGGGAAGGAGCAGGCTGTGCGATGCTGGGAGAGGCCACTGGCGCCTTCCTGGCCTCAGCTCCACTCCTGCCTTGCCTTTGCATCTAGGCCCCGGGCGTCCTTGGGGAAGGCTTAGGAGCCGGTGGCTTGCACACTGCCAAGCCCTCCAGCAGTGAGGCCTCTCGTAGAGGGGAGGGGAGGGCAAGTGCAGGGCTCCACCAGCGGTTGCTTGGCCGCCCAGACTCAGCGCCGCACGGGGAGCACAAGGCTCCCAGGTCCCCTGGCTGTGGTCTGCAGCCCCACACTCCCGGAGGCTGACTCCGTGGGCGCCCAGAAGGTGCCTGACAGACGTCATGTCCCTAGCGCTCTGCTCCCCAGCAGAGACGTGTGCAGGTGGTGGGGCCTGCCCCTGCGTGTCTGGGCTCCCGCCGGCAGCCCCAGCTCCAGGGAAGCAGCCCCTGAGCCAAGACCTGTAGGGGGCGTGGGGCGCCCCCGCCTGGAAGCCTAGTGCACAGCATGCGGGAAGCGAGCCTCCTCGGGAGAAGAGGAGGCAGCCCAGCTGCGTGCGTCTGCACTCACTCCTTGGGCGGAGCCCAGTGAGCCTCCAGTACGGCAGAGCTCCAGCTCTGCTCAGAGGCCCGATCTGGCAGAGTTGCTGGCGTGAGGCTGCTCTGCCCTGGGCGAGCCTTGCCCAGACTTGCCTCGCTGCTAGGCTTCCTGCCCGGGAAGGAGCAGGCTGCGCCAGACAGGCAGACGCTCCTGGCGCCTTCCTGGCCTCAGCTCCACTCCTGCCTTGCCTTTGCACCTAGTCCCCAGGCGTCCTTGCAGAGGGCTTAGGGGCCGGTGGGGTGCACGCTGCCAAGCCCTGCAGCCGTGAGAGCTCTGTCATAGGGAAGGGAATGGCAAGTGCAGGGCTCCTCCAGCGGTCGCTTGGCCGCCCAGACTCAGCACAGCACGGAGAGCACCAGGCTTCCCAGGGCCCCTGGCTGTGGTCTGCAGCCCCACACACCCGGAGGCTGACTCCGTGAGCGCCCAGAAGGTGCCTGACAGACGTCATTTCCCTAGTGCTCTCCCCACCAGCAGAGACGTGTGCAGGTGGTTGGGGCCTGCCCCTGCGTGTCTGGGCTGCCGCCCACAGCCTCCGCTCAGGGGAAGCAGCCCCTGTGCCAAGACCTGCAGGAGGCGCGGGGCGTCCCTGCCTGGAAGCCAAGTGCACGGTCCGCTTGGAAGCGAGCCTCCTTGGGAAGAGTCGAGGGAGCCAAGCCGCGTGCAGCTGCAATCCCGGCTTGGGCCGAGCCGAGTGTGCCTCCAGGACGGCAGAGCTCCAGCTCTGCTCAGAGGCCGGATCTAGTCAAGTGCCTTGCGCGAGGCTGCTCTGCCCTGGGCGAGACTTGCCCAGGCTTGCCTCGCTGCTAGGCTTGCTGCCCGGGAAGGAGCAGGCTGTGCGATGCTGGGAGAGGCCACTGGCGCCTTCCTGGCCTCAGCTCCACTCCTGCCTTGCCTTTGCATCTAGGCCCCGGGCGTCCTTGGGGAAGGCTTAGGAGCCGGTGGCTTGCACACTGCCAAGCCCTCCAGCAGTGAGGCCTCTCGTAGAGGGGAGGGGAGGGCAAGTGCAGGGCTCCACCAGCGGTTGCTTGGCCGCCCAGACTCAGCGCCGCACGGGGAGCACAAGGCTCCCAGGTCCCCTGGCTGTGGTCTGCAGCCCCACACTCCCGGAGGCTGACTCCGTGGGCGCCCAGAAGGTGCCTGACAGACGTCATGTCCCTAGCGCTCTGCTCCCCAGCAGAGACGTGTGCAGGTGGTGGGGCCTGCCCCTGCGTGTCTGGGCTCCCGCCGGCAGCCCCAGCTCCAGGGAAGCAGCCCCTGAGCCAAGACCTGTAGGGGGCGCGGGGCGCCCCCGCCTGGAAGCCTAGTGCACAGCATGCGGGAAGCGAGCCTCCTCGGGAGAAGAGGAGGCAGCCCAGCTGCGTGCGTCTGCACTCACTCCTTGGGCGGAGCCCAGTGAGCCTCCAGTACGGCAGAGCTCCAGCTCTGCTCAGAGGCCCGATCTGGCAGAGTTGCTGGCGTGAGGCTGCTCTGCCCTGGGCGAGCCTTGCCCAGACTTGCCTCGCTGCTAGGCTTCCTGCCCGGGAAGGAGCAGGCTGCGCCAGACAGGCAGACGCTCCTGGCGCCTTCCTGGCCTCAGCTCCACTCCTGCCTTGCCTTTGCACCTAGTCCCCAGGCGTCCTTGCGGAGGGCTTAGGGGCCGGTGGGGTGCACGCTGCCAAGCCCTCCAGCCGTGAGAGCTCTGTCATAGGGAAGGGAATGGCAAGTGCAGGGCTCCTCCAGCGGTCGCTTGGCCGCCCAGACTCAGCACAGCACGGAGAGCACCAGGCTTCCCAGGGCCCCTGGCTGTGGTCTGCAGCCCCACACACCCGGAGGCTGACTCCGTGAGCGCCCAGAAGGTGCCTGACAGACGTCATTTCCCTAGTGCTCTCCCCACCAGCAGAGACGTGTGCAGGTGGTTGGGGCCTGCCCCTGCGTGTCTGGGCTGCCGCCCACAGCCTCCGCTCAGGGGAAGCAGCCCCTGTGCCAAGACCTGCAGGAGGCGCGGGGCGTCCCTGCCTGGAAGCCAAGTGCACGGTCCGCTTGGAAGCGAGCCTCCTTGGGAAGAGTCGAGGGAGCCAAGCCGCGTGCAGCTGCAATCCTGGCTTGGGCCGAGCCGAGTGTGCCTCCAGGACGGCAGAGCTCCAGCTCTGCTCAGAGGCCGGATCTAGTCAAGTGCCTTGCGCGAGGCTGCTCTGCCCTGGGCGAGACTTGCCCAGGCTTGCCTCGCTGCTAGGCTTGCTGCCCGGGAAGGAGCAGGCTGTGCGATGCTGGGAGAGGCCACTGGCGCCTTCCTGGCCTCAGCGCCACTCCTGCCTTGCCTTTGCATCTAGGCCCCGGGCGTCCTTGGGGAAGGCTTAGGAGCCGGTGGCTTGCACACTGCCAAGCCCTCCAGCAGTGAGGCCTCTCGTAGAGGGGAGGGGAGGGCAAGTGCAGGGCTCCACCAGCGGTTGCTTGGCCGCCCAGACTCAGCGCCGCACGGGGAGCACAAGGCTCCCAGGTCCCCTGGCTGTGGTCTGCAGCCCCACACTCCCGGAGGCTGACTCCGTGGGCGCCCAGAAGGTGCCTGACAGACGTCATGTCCCTAGCGCTCTGCTCCCCAGCAGAGACGTGTGCAGGTGGTGGGGCCTGCCCCTGCGTGTCTGGGCTCCCGCCGGCAGCCCCAGCTCCAGGGAAGCAGCCCCTGAGCCAAGACCTGTAGGGGGCGCGGGGCGCCCCCGCCTGGAAGCCTAGTGCACAGCATGCGGGAAGCGAGCCTCCTCGGGAGAAGAGGAGGCAGCCCAGCTGCGTGCGTCTGCACTCACTCCTTGGGCGGAGCCCAGTGAGCCTCCAGTACGGCAGAGCTCCAGCTCTGCTCAGAGGCCCGATCTGGCAGAGTTGCTGGCGTGAGGCTGCTCTGCCCTGGGCGAGCCTTGCCCAGACTTGCCTCGCTGCTAGGCTTCCTGCCCGGGAAGGAGCAGGCTGCGCCAGACAGGCAGACGCTCCTGGCGCCTTCCTGGCCTCAGCTCCACTCCTGCCTTGCCTTTGCACCTAGTCCCCAGGCGTCCTTGCGGAGGGCTTAGGGGCCGGTGGGGTGCACGCTGCCAAGCCCTCCAGCCGTGAGAGCTCTGTCATAGGGAAGGGAATGGCAAGTGCAGGGCTCCTCCAGCGGTCGCTTGGCCGCCCAGACTCAGCACAGCACGGAGAGCACCAGGCTTCCCAGGGCCCCTGGCTGTGGTCTGCAGCCCCACACACCCGGAGGCTGACTCCGTGAGCGCCCAGAAGGTGCCTGACAGACGTCATTTCCCTAGTGCTCTCCCCACCAGCAGAGACGTGTGCAGGTGGTTGGGGCCTGCCCCTGCGTGTCTGGGCTGCCGCCCACAGCCTCCGCTCAGGGGAAGCAGCCCCTGTGCCAAGACCTGCAGGAGGCGCGGGGCGTCCCTGCCTGGAAGCCAAGTGCACGGTCCGCTTGGAAGCGAGCCTCCTTGGGAAGAGTCGAGGGAGCCAAGCCGCGTGCAGCTGCAATCCCGGCTTGGGCCGAGCCGAGTGTGCCTCCAGGACGGCAGAGCTCCAGCTCTGCTCAGAGGCCGGATCTAGTCAAGTGCCTTGCGCGAGGCTGCTCTGCCCTGGGCGAGACTTGCCCAGGCTTGCCTCGCTGCTAGGCTTGCTGCCCGGGAAGGAGCAGGCTGTGCGATGCTGGGAGAGGCCACTGGCGCCTTCCTGGCCTCAGCTCCACTCCTGCCTTGCCTTTGCATCTAGGCCCCGGGCGTCCTTGGGGAAGGCTTAGGAGCCGGTGGCTTGCACACTGCCAAGCCCTCCAGCAGTGAGGCCTCTCGTAGAGGGGAGGGGAGGGCAAGTGCAGGGCTCCACCAGCGGTTGCTTGGCCGCCCAGACTCAGCGCCGCACGGGGAGCACAAGGCTCCCAGGTCCCCTGGCTGTGGTCTGCAGCCCCACACTCCCGGAGGCTGACTCCGTGGGCGCCCAGAAGGTGCCTGACAGACGTCATGTCCCTAGCGCTCTGCTCCCCAGCAGAGACGTGTGCAGGTGGTGGGGCCTGCCCCTGCGTGTCTGGGCTCCCGCCGGCAGCCCCAGCTCCAGGGAAGCAGCCCCTGAGCCAAGACCTGTAGGGGGCGCGGGGTGCCCCCGCCTGGAAGCCTAGTGCACAGCATGCGGGAAGCGAGCCTCCTCGGGAGAAGAGGAGGCAGCCCAGCTGCGTGCGTCTGCACTCACTCCTTGGGCGGAGCCCAGTGAGCCTCCAGTACGGCAGAGCTCCAGCTCTGCTCAGAGGCCCGATCTGGCAGAGTTGCTGGCGTGAGGCTGCTCTGCCCTGGGCGAGCCTTGCCCAGACTGGCCTCGCTGCTAGGCTTCCTGCCCGGGAAGGAGCAGGCTGCGCCAGACAGGCAGACGCTCCTGGCGCCTTCCTGGCCTCAGCTCCACTCCTGCCTTGCCTTTGCACCTAGTCCCCAGGCGTCCTTGCGGAGGGCTTAGGGGCCGGTGGGGTGCACGCTGCCAAGCCCTCCAGCCGTGAGAGCTCTGTCATAGGGAAGGGAATGGCAAGTGCAGGGCTCCTCCAGCGGTCGCTTGGCCGCCCAGACTCAGCACAGCACGGAGAGCACCAGGCTTCCCAGGGCCCCTGGCTGTGGTCTGCAGCCCCACACACCCGGAGGCTGACTCCGTGAGCGCCCAGAAGGTGCCTGACAGACGTCATTTCCCTAGTGCTCTCCCCACCAGCAGAGACGTGTGCAGGTGGTTGGGGCCTGCCCCTGCGTGTCTGGGCTGCCGCCCACAGCCTCCGCTCAGGGGAAGCAGCCCCTGTGCCAAGACCTGCAGGAGGCGCGGGGCGTCCCTGCCTGGAAGCCAAGTGCACGGTCCGCTTGGAAGCGAGCCTCCTTGGGAAGAGTCGAGGGAGCCAAGCCGCGTGCAGCTGCAAGCCCTGCTTGGGCCGAGCCGAGTGTGCCTCCAGGACGGCAGAGCTCCAGCTCTGCTCAGAGGCCGGATCTAGTCAAGTGCCTTGCGCGAGGCTGCTCTGCCCTGGGCGAGACTTGCCCAGGCTTGCCTCGCTGCTAGGCTTGCTGCCCGGGAAGGAGCAGGCTGTGCGATGCTGGGAGAGGCCACTGGCGCCTTCCTGGCCTCAGCTCCACTCCTGCCTTGCCTTTGCATCTAGGCCCCGGGCGTCCTTGGGGAAGGCTTAGGAGCCGGTGGCTTGCACACTGCCAAGCCCTCCAGCAGTGAGGCCTCTTGTAGAGGGGAGGGGAGGGCAAGTGCAGGGCTCCACCAGCGGTTGCTTGGCCGCCCAGACTCAGCGCCGCACGGGGAGCACAAGGCTCCCAGGTCCCCTGGCTGTGGTCTGCAGCCCCACACTCCCGGAGGCTGACTCCGTGGGCGCCCAGAAGGTGCCTGACAGACGTCATGTCCCTAGCGCTCTGCTCCCCAGCAGAGACGTGTGCAGGAGGTGGGGCCTGCCCCTGCGTGTCTGGGCTCCCGCCGGCAGCCCCAGCTCCAGGGAAGCAGCCCCTGAGCCAAGACCTGTAGGGGGCGCGGGGCGCCCCCGCCTGGAAGCCTAGTGCACAGCATGCGGGAAGCGAGCCTCCTCGGGAGAAGAGGAGGCAGCCCAGCTGCGTGCGTCTGCACTCACTCCTTGGGCGGAGCCCAGTGAGCCTCCAGTACGGCAGAGCTCCAGCTCTGCTCAGAGGCCCGATCTGGCAGAGTTGCTGGCGTGAGGCTGCTCTGCCCTGGGCGAGCCTTGCCCAGACTTGCCTCGCTGCTAGGCTTTCTGCCCGGGAAGGAGCAGGCTGCGCCAGACAGGCAGACGCTCCTGGCGCCTTCCTGGCCTCAGCTCCACTCCTGCCTTGCCTTTGCACCTAGTCCCCAGGCGTCCTTGCGGAGGGCTTAGGGGCCGGTGGGGTGCACGCTGCCAAGCCCTCCAGCCGTGAGAGCTCTGTCATAGGGAAGGGAATGGCAAGTGCAGGGCTCCTCCAGCGGTCGCTTGGCCGCCCAGACTCAGCACAGCACGGAGAGCACCAGGCTTCCCAGGGCCCCTGGCTGTGGTCTGCAGCCCCACACACCCGGAGGCTGACTCCGTGAGCGCCCAGAAGGTGCCTGACAGACGTCATTTCCCTAGTGCTCTCCCCACCAGCAGAGACGTGTGCAGGTGGTTGGGGCCTGCCCCTGCGTGTCTGGGCTGCCGCCCACAGCCTCCGCTCAGGGGAAGCAGCCCCTGTGCCAAGACCTGCAGGAGGCGCGGGGCGTCCCTGCCTGGAAGCCAAGTGCACGGTCCGCTTGGAAGCGAGCCTCCTTGGGAAGAGTCGAGGGAGCCAAGCCGCGTGCAGCTGCAAGCCCTGCTTGGGCCGAGCCGAGTGTGCCTCCAGGACGGCAGAGCTCCAGCTCTGCTCAGAGGCCGGATCTAGTCAAGTGCCTTGCGCGAGGCTGCTCTGCCCTGGGCGAGACTTGCCCAGGCTTGCCTCGCTGCTAGGCTTGCTGCCCGGGAAGGAGCAGGCTGTGCGATGCTGGGAGAGGCCACTGGCGCCTTCCTGGCCTCAGCTCCACTCCTGCCTTGCCTTTGCATCTAGGCCCCGGGCGTCCTTGGGGAAGGCTTAGGAGCCGGTGGCTTGCACACTGCCAAGCCCTCCAGCAGGGAGGCCTCTCGTAGAGGGGAGGGGAGGGCAAGTGCAGGGCTCCACCAGCGGTTGCTTGGCCGCCCAGACTCAGCGCCGCACGGGGAGCACAAGGCTCCCAGGTCCCCTGGCTCTGGTCTGCAGCCCCACACTCCCGGAGGCTGACTCCGTGGGCGCCCAGAAGGTGCCTGACAGACGTCATGTCCCTAGCGCTCTGCTCCCCAGCAGAGACGTGTGCAGGTGGTGGGGCCTGCCCCTGCGTGTCTGGGCTCCCGCCGGCAGCCCCAGCTCCAGGGAAGCAGCCCCTGAGCCAAGACCTGTAGGGGGCGCGGGGCGCCCCCGCCTGGAAGCCTAGTGCACAGCATGCGGGAAGCGAGCCTCCTCGGGAGAAGAGGAGGCAGCCCAGCTGCGTGCGTCTGCACTCACTCCTTGGGCGGAGCCCAGTGAGCCTCCAGTACGGCAGAGCTCCAGCTCTGCTCAGAGGCCCGATCTGGCAGAGTTGCTGGCGTGAGGCTGCTCTGCCCTGGGCGAGCCTTGCCCAGACTTGCCTCGCTGCTAGGCTTCCTGCCCGGGAAGGAGCAGGCTGCGCCAGACAGGCAGACGCTCCTGGCGCCTTCCTGGCCTCAGCTCCACTCCTGCCTTGCCTTTGCACCTAGTCCCCAGGCGTCCTTGCGGAGGGCTTAGGGGCCGGTGGGGTGCACGCTGCCAAGCCCTGCAGCCGTGAGAGCTCTGTCATAGGGAAGGGAATGGCAAGTGCAGGGCTCCTCCAGCGGTCGCTTGGCCGCCCAGACTCAGCACAGCACGGAGAGCACCAGGCTTCCCAGGGCCCCTGGCTGTGGTCTGCAGCCCCACACACCCGGAGGCTGACTCCGTGAGCGCCCAGAAGGTGCCTGACAGACGTCATTTCCCTAGTGCTCTCCCCACCAGCAGAGACGTGTGCAGGTGGTTGGGGCCTGCCCCTGCGTGTCTGGGCTGCCGCCCACAGCCTCCGCTCAGGGGAAGCAGCCCCTGTGCCAAGACCTGCAGGAGGCGCGGGGCGTCCCTGCCTGGAAGCCAAGTGCACGGTCCGCTTGGAAGCGAGCCTCCTTGGGAAGAGTCGAGGGAGCCAAGCCGCGTGCAGCTGCAATCCTGGCTTGGGCCGAGCCGAGTGTGCCTCCAGGACGGCAGAGCTCCAGCTCTGCTCAGAGGCCGGATCTAGTCAAGTGCCTTGCGCGAGGCTGCTCTGCCCTGGGCGAGACTTGCCCAGGCTTGCCTCGCTGCTAGGCTTGCTGCCCGGGAAGGAGCAGGCTGTGCGATGCTGGGAGAGGCCACTGGCGCCTTCCTGGCCTCAGCTCCACTCCTGCCTTGCCTTTGCATCTAGGCCCCGGGCGTCCTTGGGGAAGGCTTAGGAGCCGGTGGCTTGCACACTGCCAAGCCCTCCAGCAGTGAGGCCTCTCGTAGAGGGGAGGGGAGGGCAAGTGCAGGGCTCCACCAGCGGTTGCTTGGCCGCCCAGACTCAGCGCCGCACGGGGAGCACAAGGCTCCCAGGTCCCCTGGCTGTGGTCTGCAGCCCCACACTCCCGGAGGCTGACTCCGTGGGCGCCCAGAAGGTGCCTGACAGACGTCATGTCCCTAGCGCTCTGCTCCCCAGCAGAGACGTGTGCAGGTGGTGGGGCCTGCCCCTGCGTGTCTGGGCTCCCGCCGGCAGCCCCAGCTCCAGGGAAGCAGCCCCTGAGCCAAGACCTGTAGGGGGCGCGGGGCGCCCCCGCCTGGAAGCCTAGTGCACAGCATGCGGGAAGCGAGCCTCCTCGGGAGAAGAGGAGGCAGCCCAGCTGCGTGCGTCTGCACTCACTCCTTGGGCGGAGCCCAGTGAGCCTCCAGTACGGCAGAGCTCCAGCTCTGCTCAGAGGCCCGATCTGGCAGAGTTGCTGGCGTGAGGCTGCTCTGCCCTGGGCGAGCCTTGCCCAGACTTGCCTCGCTGCTAGGCTTCCTGCCCGGGAAGGAGCAGGCTGCGCCAGACAGGCAGACGCTCCTGGCGCCTTCCTGGCCTCAGCTCCACTCCTGCCTTGCCTTTGCACCTAGTCCCCAGGCGTCCTTGCGGAGGGCTTAGGGGCCGGTGGGGTGCACGCTGCCAAGCCCTCCAGCCGTGAGAGCTCTGTCATAGGGAAGGGAATGGCAAGTGCAGGGCTCCTCCAGCGGTCGCTTGGCCGCCCAGACTCAGCACAGCACGGAGAGCACCAGGCTTCCCAGGGCCCCTGGCTGTGGTCTGCAGCCCCACACACCCGGAGGCTGACTCCGTGAGCGCCCAGAAGGTGCCTGACAGACGTCATTTCCCTAGTGCTCTCCCCACCAGCAGAGACGTGTGCAGGTGGTTGGGGCCTGCCCCTGCGTGTCTGGGCTGCCGCCCACAGCCTCCGCTCAGGGGAAGCAGCCCCTGTGCCAAGACCTGCAGGAGGCGCGGGGCGTCCCTGCCTGGAAGCCAAGTGCACGGTCCGCTTGGAAGCGAGCCTCCTTGGGAAGAGTCGAGGGAGCCAAGCCGCGTGCAGCTGCAATCCCGGCTTGGGCCGAGCCGAGTGTGCCTCCAGGACGGCAGAGCTCCAGCTCTGCTCAGAGGCCGGATCTAGTCAAGTGCCTTGCGCGAGGCTGCTCTGCCCTGGGCGAGACTTGCCCAGGCTTGCCTCGCTGCTAGGCTTGCTGCCCGGGAAGGAGCAGGCTGTGCGATGCTGGGAGAGGCCACTGGCGCCTTCCTGGCCTCAGCTCCACTCCTGCCTTGCCTTTGCATCTAGGCCCCGGGCGTCCTTGGGGAAGGCTTAGGAGCCGGTGGCTTGCACACTGCCAAGCCCTCCAGCAGTGAGGCCTCTCGTAGAGGGGAGGGGAGGGCAAGTGCAGGGCTCCACCAGCGGTTGCTTGGCCGCCCAGACTCAGCGCCGCACGGGGAGCACAAGGCTCCCAGGTCCCCTGGCTGTGATCTGCAGCCCCACACTCCCGGAGGCTGACTCCGTGGGCGCCCAGAAGGTGCCTGACAGACGTCATGTCCCTAGCGCTCTGCTCCCCAGCAGAGACGTGTGCAGGTGGTGGGGCCTGCCCCTGCGTGTCTGGGCTCCCGCCGGCAGCCCCAGCTCCAGGGAAGCAGCCCCTGAGCCAAGACCTGTAGGGGGCGCGGGGCGCCCCCGCCTGGAAGCCTAGTGCACAGCATGCGGGAAGCGAGCCTCCTCGGGAGAAGAGGAGGCAGCCCAGCTGCGTGCGTCTGCACTCACTCCTTGGGCGGAGCCCAGTGAGCCTCCAGTACGGCAGAGCTCCAGCTCTGCTCAGAGGCCCGATCTGGCAGAGTTGCTGGCGTGAGGCTGCTCTGCCCTGGGCGAGCCTTGCCCAGACTTGCCTCGCTGCTAGGCTTCCTGCCCGGGAAGGAGCAGGCTGCGCCAGACAGGCAGACGCTCCTGGCGCCTTCCTGGCCTCAGCTCCACTCCTGCCTTGCCTTTGCACCTAGTCCCCAGGCGTCCTTGCGGAGGGCTTAGGGGCCGGTGGGGTGCACGCTGCCAAGCCCTCCAGCCGTGAGAGCTCTGTCATAGGGAAGGGAATGGCAAGTGCAGGGCTCCTCCAGCGGTCGCTTGGCCGCCCAGACTCAGCACAGCACGGAGAGCACCAGGCTTCCCAGGGCCCCTGGCTGTGGTCTGCAGCCCCACACACCCGGAGGCTGACTCCGTGAGCGCCCAGAAGGTGCCTGACAGACGTCATTTCCCTAGTGCTCTCCCCACCAGCAGAGACGTGTGCAGGTGGTTGGGGCCTGCCCCTGCGTGTCTGGGCTGCCGCCCACAGCCTCCGCTCAGGGGAAGCAGCCCCTGTGCCAAGACCTGCAGGAGGCGCGGGGCGTCCCTGCCTGGAAGCCAAGTGCACGGTCCGCTTGGAAGCGAGCCTCCTTGGGAAGAGTCGAGGGAGCCAAGCCGCGTGCAGCTGCAAGCCCTGCTTGGGCCGAGCCGAGTGTGCCTCCAGGACGGCAGAGCTCCAGCTCTGCTCAGAGGCCGGATCTAGTCAAGTGCCTTGCGCGAGGCTGCTCTGCCCTGGGCGAGACTTGCCCAGGCTTGCCTCGCTGCTAGGCTTGCTGCCCGGGAAGGAGCAGGCTGTGCGATGCTGGGAGAGGCCACTGGCGCCTTCCTGGCCTCAGCTCCACTCCTGCCTTGCCTTTGCATCTAGGCCCCGGGCGTCCTTGGGGAAGGCTTAGGAGCCGGTGGCTTGCACACTGCCAAGCCCTCCAGCAGTGAGGCCTCTCGTAGAGGGGAGGGGAGGGCAAGTGCAGGGCTCCACCAGCGGTTGCTTGGCCGCCCAGACTCAGCGCCGCACGGGGAGCACAAGGCTCCCAGGTCCCCTGGCTGTGGTCTGCAGCCCCACACTCCCGGAGGCTGACTCCGTGGGCGCCCAGAAGGTGCCTGACAGACGTCATGTCCCTAGCGCTCTGCTCCCCAGCAGAGACGTGTGCAGGTGGTGGGGCCTGCCCCTGCGTGTCTGGGCTCCCGCCGGCAGCCCCAGCTCCAGGGAAGCAGCCCCTGAGCCAAGACCTGTAGGGGGCGCGGGGCGCCCCCGCCTGGAAGCCTAGTGCACAGCATGCGGGAAGCGAGCCTCCTCGGGAGAAGAGGAGGCAGCCCAGCTGCGTGCGTCTGCACTCACTCCTTGGGCGGAGCCCAGTGAGCCTCCAGTACGGCAGAGCTCCAGCTCTGCTCAGAGGCCCGATCTGGCAGAGTTGCTGGCGTGAGGCTGCTCTGCCCTGGGCGAGCCTTGCCCAGACTGGCCTCGCTGCTAGGCTTCCTGCCCGGGAAGGAGCAGGCTGCGCCAGACAGGCAGACGCTCCTGGCGCCTTCCTGGCCTCAGCTCCACTCCTGCCTTGCCTTTGCACCTAGTCCCCAGGCGTCCTTGCGGAGGGCTTAGGGGCCGGTGGGGTGCACGCTGCCAAGCCCTCCAGCCGTGAGAGCTCTGTCATAGGGAAGGGAATGGCAAGTGCAGGGCTCCTCCAGCGGTCGCTTGGCCGCCCAGACTCAGCACAGCACGGAGAGCACCAGGCTTCCCAGGGCCCCTGGCTGTGGTCTGCAGCCCCACACACCCGGAGGCTGACTCCGTGAGCGCCCAGAAGGTGCCTGACAGACGTCATTTCCCTAGTGCTCTCCCCACCAGCAGAGACGTGTGCAGGTGGTTGGGGCCTGCCCCTGCGTGTCTGGGCTGCCGCCCACAGCCTCCGCTCAGGGGAAGCAGCCCCTGTGCCAAGACCTGCAGGAGGCGCGGGGCGTCCCTGCCTGGAAGCCAAGTGCACGGTCCGCTTGGAAGCGAGCCTCCTTGGGAAGAGTCGAGGGAGCCAAGCCGCGTGCAGCTGCAATCCCGGCTTGGGCCGAGCCGAGTGTGCCTCCAGGACGGCAGAGCTCCAGCTCTGCTCAGAGGCCGGATCTAGTCAAGTGCCTTGCGCGAGGCTGCTCTGCCCTGGGCGAGACTTGCCCAGGCTTGCCTCGCTGCTAGGCTTGCTGCCCGGGAAGGAGCAGGCTGTGCGATGCTGGGAGAGGCCACTGGCGCCTTCCTGGCCTCAGCTCCACTCCTGCCTTGCCTTTGCATCTAGGCCCCGGGCGTCCTTGGGGAAGGCTTAGGAGCCGGTGGCTTGCACACTGCCAAGCCCTCCAGCAGTGAGGCCTCTCGTAGAGGGGAGGGGAGGGCAAGTGCAGGGCTCCACCAGCGGTTGCTTGGCCGCCCAGACTCAGCGCCGCACGGGGAGCACAAGGCTCCCAGGTCCCCTGGCTGTGGTCTGCAGCCCCACACTCCCGGAGGCTGACTCCGTGGGCGCCCAGAAGGTGCCTGACAGACGTCATGTCCCTAGCGCTCTGCTCCCCAGCAGAGACGTGTGCAGGTGGTGGGGCCTGCCCCTGCGTGTCTGGGCTCCCGCCGGCAGCCCCAGCTCCAGGGAAGCAGCCCCTGAGCCAAGACCTGTAGGGGGCGCGGGGCGCCCCCGCCTGGAAGCCTAGTGCACAGCATGCGGGAAGCGAGCCTCCTCGGGAGAAGAGGAGGCAGCCCAGCTGCGTGCGTCTGCACTCACTCCTTGGGCGGAGCCCAGTGAGCCTCCAGTACGGCAGAGCTCCAGCTCTGCTCAGAGGCCCGATCTGGCAGAGTTGCTGGCGTGAGGCTGCTCTGCCCTGGGCTAGCCTTGCTCAGACTGGCCTCGCTGCTAGGCTTCCTGCCCGGGAAGGAGCAGGCTGCGCCAGACAGGCAGACGCTCCTGGCGCCTTCCTGGCCTCAGCTCCACTCCTGCCTTGCCTTTGCACCTAGTCCCCAGGCGTCCTTGCGGAGGGCTTAGGGGCCGGTGGGGTGCACGCTGCCAAGCCCTCCAGCCGTGAGAGCTCTGTCATAGGGAAGGGAATGGCAAGTGCAGGGCTCCTCCAGCAGTCGCTTGGCCGCCCAGACTCAGCACAGCACGGAGAGCACCAGGCTTCCCAGGGCCCCTGGCTGTGGTCTGCAGCCCCACACACCCGGAGGCTGACTCCGTGAGCGCCCAGAAGGTGCCTGACAGACGTCATTTCCCTAGTGCTCTCCCCACCAGCAGAGACGTGTGCAGGTGGTTGGGGCCTGCCCCTGCGTGTCTGGGCTGCCGCCCACAGCCTCCGCTCAGGGGAAGCAGCCCCTGTGCCAAGACCTGCAGGAGGCGCGGGGCGTCCCTGCCTGGAAGCCAAGTGCACGGTCCGCTTGGAAGCGAGCCTCCTTGGGAAGAGTCGAGGGAGCCAAGCCGCGTGCAGCTGCAATCCCGGCTTGGGCCGAGCCGAGTGTGCCTCCAGGACGGCAGAGCTCCAGCTCTGCTCAGAGGCCGGATCTAGTCAAGTGCCTTGCGCGAGGCTGCTCTGCCCTGGGCGAGACTTGCCCAGGCTTGCCTCGCTGCTAGGCTTGCTGCCCGGGAAGGAGCAGGCTGTGCGATGCTGGGAGAGGCCACTGGCGCCTTCCTGGCCTCAGCTCCACTCCTGCCTTGCCTTTGCATCTAGGCCCCGGGCGTCCTTGGGGAAGGCTTAGGAGCCGGTGGCTTGCACACTGCCAAGCCCTCCAGCAGGGAGGCCTCTCGTAGAGGGGAGGGGAGGGCAAGTGCAGGGCTCCACCAGCGGTTGCTTGGCCGCCCAGACTCAGCGCCGCACGGGGAGCACAAGGCTCCCAGGTCCCCTGGCTGTGGTCTGCAGCCCCACACTCCCGGAGGCTGACTCCGTGGGCGCCCAGAAGGTGCCTGACAGACGTCATGTCCCTAGCGCTCTGCTCCCCAGCAGAGACGTGTGCAGGTGGTGGGGCCTGCCCCTGCGTGTCTGGGCTCCCGCCGGCAGCCCCAGCTCCAGGGAAGCAGCCCCTGAGCCAAGACCTGTAGGGGGCGCGGGGCGCCCCCGCCTGGAAGCCTAGTGCACAGCATGCGGGAAGCGAGCCTCCTCGGGAGAAGAGGAGGCAGCCCAGCTGCGTGCGTCTGCACTCACTCCTTGGGCGGAGCCCAGTGAGCCTCCAGTACGGCAGAGCTCCAGCTCTGCTCAGAGGCCCGATCTGGCAGAGTTGCTGGCGTGAGGCTGCTCTGCCCTGGGCGAGCCTTGCCCAGACTTGCCTCGCTGCTAGGCTTCCTGCCCGGGAAGGAGCAGGCTGCGCCAGACAGGCAGACGCTCCTGGCGCCTTCCTGGCCTCAGCTCCACTCCTGCCTTGCCTTTGCACCTAGTCCCCAGGCGTCCTTGCGGAGGGCTTAGGGGCCGGTGGGGTGCACGCTGCCAAGCCCTCCAGCCGTGAGAGCTCTGTCATAGGGAAGGGAATGGCAAGTGCAGGGCTCCTCCAGCGGTCGCTTGGCCGCCCAGACTCAGCACAGCACGGAGAGCACCAGGCTTCCCAGGGCCCCTGGCTGTGGTCTGCAGCCCCACACACCCGGAGGCTGACTCCGTGAGCGCCCAGAAGGTGCCTGACAGACGTCATTTCCCTAGTGCTCTCCCCACCAGCAGAGACGTGTGCAGGTGGTTGGGGCCTGCCCCTGCGTGTCTGGGCTGCCGCCCACAGCCTCCGCTCAGGGGAAGCAGCCCCTGTGCCAAGACCTGCAGGAGGCGCGGGGCGTCCCTGCCTGGAAGCCAAGTGCACGGTCCGCTTGGAAGCGAGCCTCCTTGGGAAGAGTCGAGGGAGCCAAGCCGCGTGCAGCTGCAATCCCGGCTTGGGCCGAGCCGAGTGTGCCTCCAGGACGGCAGAGCTCCAGCTCTGCTCAGAGGCCGGATCTAGTCAAGTGCCTTGCGCGAGGCTGCTCTGCCCTGGGCGAGACTTGCCCAGGCTTGCCTCGCTGCTAGGCTTGCTGCCCGGGAAGGAGCAGGCTGTGCGATGCTGGGAGAGGCCACTGGCGCCTTCCTGGCCTCAGCTCCACTCCTGCCTTGCCTTTGCATCTAGGCCCCGGGCGTCCTTGGGGAAGGCTTAGGAGCCGGTGGCTTGCACACTGCCAAGCCCTCCAGCAGTGAGGCCTCTCGTAGAGGGGAGGGGAGGGCAAGTGCAGGGCTCCACCAGCGGTTGCTTGGCCGCCCAGACTCAGCGCCGCACGGGGAGCACAAGGCTCCCAGGTCCCCTGGCTGTGGTCTGCAGCCCCACACTCCCGGAGGCTGACTCCGTGGGCGCCCAGAAGGTGCCTGACAGACGTCATGTCCCTAGCGCTCTGCTCCCCAGCAGAGACGTGTGCAGGTGGTGGGGCCTGCCCCTGCGTGTCTGGGCTCCCGCCGGCAGCCCCAGCTCCAGGGAAGCAGCCCCTGAGCCAAGACCTGTAGGGGGCGCGGGGCGCCCCCGCCTGGAAGCCTAGTGCACAGCATGCGGGAAGCGAGCCTCCTCGGGAGAAGAGGAGGCAGCCCAGCTGCGTGCGTCTGCACTCACTCCTTGGGCGGAGCCCAGTGAGCCTCCAGTACGGCAGAGCTCCAGCTCTGCTCAGAGGCCCGATCTGGCAGAGTTGCTGGCGTGAGGCTGCTCTGCCCTGGGCGAGCCTTGCCCAGACTGGCCTCGCTGCTAGGCTTCCTGCCCGGGAAGGAGCAGGCTGCGCCAGACAGGCAGACGCTCCTGGCGCCTTCCTGGCCTCAGCTCCACTCCTGCCTTGCCTTTGCACCTAGTCCCCAGGCGTCCTTGCGGAGGGCTTAGGGGCCGGTGGGGTGCACGCTGCCAAGCCCTCCAGCCGTGAGAGCTCTGTCATAGGGAAGGGAATGGCAAGTGCAGGGCTCCTCCAGCGGTCGCTTGGCCGCCCAGACTCAGCACAGCACGGAGAGCACCAGGCTTCCCAGGGCCCCTGGCTGTGGTCTGCAGCCCCACACACCCGGAGGCTGACTCCGTGAGCGCCCAGAAGGTGCCTGACAGACGTCATTTCCCTAGTGCTCTCCCCACCAGCAGAGACGTGTGCAGGTGGTTGGGGCCTGCCCCTGCGTGTCTGGGCTGCCGCCCACAGCCTCCGCTCAGGGGAAGCAGCCCCTGTGCCAAGACCTGCAGGAGGCGCGGGGCGTCCCTGCCTGGAAGCCAAGTGCACGGTCCGCTTGGAAGCGAGCCTCCTTGGGAAGAGTCGAGGGAGCCAAGCCGCGTGCAGCTGCAATCCCGGCTTGGGCCGAGCCGAGTGTGCCTCCAGGACGGCAGAGCTCCAGCTCTGCTCAGAGGCCGGATCTAGTCAAGTGCCTTGCGCGAGGCTGCTCTGCCCTGGGCGAGACTTGCCCAGGCTTGCCTCGCTGCTAGGCTTGCTGCCCGGGAAGGAGCAGGCTGTGCGATGCTGGGAGAGGCCACTGGCGCCTTCCTGGCCTCAGCTCCACTCCTGCCTTGCCTTTGCATCTAGGCCCCGGGCGTCCTTGGGGAAGGCTTAGGAGCCGGTGGCTTGCACACTGCCAAGCCCTCCAGCAGTGAGGCCTCTCGTAGAGGGGAGGGGAGGGCAAGTGCAGGGCTCCACCAGCGGTTGCTTGGCCGCCCAGACTCAGCGCCGCACGGGGAGCACAAGGCTCCCAGGTCCCCTGGCTGTGGTCTGCAGCCCCACACTCCCGGAGGCTGACTCCGTGGGCGCCCAGAAGGTGCCTGACAGACGTCATGTCCCTAGCGCTCTGCTCCCCAGCAGAGACGTGTGCAGGTGGTGGGGCCTGCCCCTGCGTGTCTGGGCTCCCGCCGGCAGCCCCAGCTCCAGGGAAGCAGCCCCTGAGCCAAGACCTGTAGGGGGCGCGGGGCGCCCCCGCCTGGAAGCCTAGTGCACAGCATGCGGGAAGCGAGCCTCCTCGGGAGAAGAGGAGGCAGCCCAGCTGCGTGCGTCTGCACTCACTCCTTGGGCGGAGCCCAGTGAGCCTCCAGTACGGCAGAGCTCCAGCTCTGCTCAGAGGCCCGATCTGGCAGAGTTGCTGGCGTGAGGCTGCTCTGCCCTGGGCGAGCCTTGCCCAGACTGGCCTCGCTGCTAGGCTTCCTGCCCGGGAAGGAGCAGGCTGCGCCAGACAGGCAGACGCTCCTGGCGCCTTCCTGGCCTCAGCTCCACTCCTGCCTTGCCTTTGCACCTAGTCCCCAGGCGTCCTTGCGGAGGGCTTAGGGGCCGGTGGGGTGCACGCTGCCAAGCCCTCCAGCCGTGAGAGCTCTGTCATAGGGAAGGGAATGGCAAGTGCAGGGCTCCTCCAGCGGTCGCTTGGCCGCCCAGACTCAGCACAGCACGGAGAGCACCAGGCTTCCCAGGGCCCCTGGCTGTGGTCTGCAGCCCCACACACCCGGAGGCTGACTCCGTGAGCGCCCAGAAGGTGCCTGACAGACGTCATTTCCCTAGTGCTCTCCCCACCAGCAGAGACGTGTGCAGGTGGTTGGGGCCTGCCCCTGCGTGTCTGGGCTGCCGCCCACAGCCTCCGCTCAGGGGAAGCAGCCCCTGTGCCAAGACCTGCAGGAGGCGCGGGGCGTCCCTGCCTGGAAGCCAAGTGCACGGTCCGCTTGGAAGCGAGCCTCCTTGGGAAGAGTCGAGGGAGCCAAGCCGCGTGCAGCTGCAATCCCGGCTTGGGCCGAGCCGAGTGTGCCTCCAGGACGGCAGAGCTCCAGCTCTGCTCAGAGGCCGGATCTAGTCAAGTGCCTTGCGCGAGGCTGCTCTGCCCAGGGCGAGACTTGCCCAGGCTTGCCTCGCTGCTAGGCTTGCTGCCCGGGAAGGAGCAGGCTGTGCGATGCTGGGAGAGGCCACTGGCGCCTTCCTGGCCTCAGCGCCACTCCTGCCTTGCCTTTGCATCTAGGCCCCGGGCATCCTTGGGGAAGGCTTAGGAGCCGGTGGCTTGCACACTGCCAAGCCCTCCAGCAGTGAGGCCTCTCGTAGAGGGGAGGGGAGGGCAAGTGCAGGGCTCCACCAGCGGTTGCTTGGCCGCCCAGACTCAGCGCCGCACGGGGAGCACAAGGCTCCCAGGTCCCCTGGCTGTGGTCTGCAGCCCCACACTCCCGGAGGCTGACTCCGTGGGCGCCCAGAAGGTGCCTGACAGACGTCATGTCCCTAGCGCTCTGCTCCCCAGCAGAGACGTGTGCAGGTGGTGGGGCCTGCCCCTGCGTGTCTGGGCTCCCGCCGGCAGCCCCAGCTCCAGGGAAGCAGCCCCTGAGCCAAGACCTGTAGGGGGCGCGGGGCGCCCCCGCCTGGAAGCCTAGTGCACAGCATGCGGGAAGCGAGCCTCCTCGGGAGAAGAGGAGGCAGCCCAGCTGCGTGCGTCTGCACTCACTCCTTGGGCGGAGCCCAGTGAGCCTCCAGTACGGCAGAGCTCCAGCTCTGCTCAGAGGCCCGATCTGGCAGAGTTGCTGGCGTGAGGCTGCTCTGCCCTGGGCGAGCCTTGCCCAGACTTGCCTCGCTGCTAGGCTTCCTGCCCGGGAAGGAGCAGGCTGCGCCAGACAGGCAGACGCTCCTGGCGCCTTCCTGGCCTCAGCTCCACTCCTGCCTTGCCTTTGCACCTAGTCCCCAGGCGTCCTTGCGGAGGGCTTAGGGGCCGGTGGGGTGCACGCTGCCAAGCCCTCCAGCCGTGAGAGCTCTGTCATAGGGAAGGGAATGGCAAGTGCAGGGCTCCTCCAGCGGTCGCTTGGCCGCCCAGACTCAGCACAGCACGGAGAGCACCAGGCTTCCCAGGGCCCCTGGCTGTGGTCTGCAGCCCCACACACCCGGAGGCTGACTCCGTGAGCTCCCAGAAGGTGCCTGACAGACGTCATTTCCCTAGTGCTCTCCCCACCAGCAGAGACGTGTGCAGGTGGTTGGGGCCTGCCCCTGCGTGTCTGGGCTGCCGCCCACAGCCTCCGCTCAGGGGAAGCAGCCCCTGTGCCAAGACCTGCAGGAGGCGCGGGGCGTCCCTGCCTGGAAGCCAAGTGCACGGTCCGCTTGGAAGCGAGCCTCCTTGGGAAGAGTCGAGGGAGCCAAGCCGCGTGCAGCTGCAATCCCGGCTTGGGCCGAGCCGAGTGTGCCTCCAGGACGGCAGAGCTCCAGCTCTGCTCAGAGGCCGGATCTAGTCAAGTGCCTTGCGCGAGGCTGCTCTGCCCTGGGCGAGACTTGCCCAGGCTTGCCTCGCTGCTAGGCTTGCTGCCCGGGAAGGAGCAGGCTGTGCGATGCTGGGAGAGGCCACTGGCGCCTTCCTGGCCTCAGCTCCACTCCTGCCTTGCCTTTGCATCTAGGCCCCGGGCGTCCTTGGGGAAGGCTTAGGAGCCGGTGGCTTGCACACTGCCAAGCCCTCCAGCAGGGAGGCCTCTCGTAGAGGGGAGGGGAGGGCAAGTGCAGGGCTCCACCAGCGGTTGCTTGGCCGCCCAGACTCAGCGCCGCACGGGGAGCACAAGGCTCCCAGGTCCCCTGGCTGTGGTCTGCAGCCCCACACTCCCGGAGGCTGACTCCGTGGGCGCCCAGAAGGTGCCTGACAGACGTCATGTCCCTAGCGCTCTGCTCCCCAGCAGAGACGTGTGCAGGTGGTGGGGCCTGCCCCTGCGTGTCTGGGCTCCCGCCGGCAGCCCCAGCTCCAGGGAAGCAGCCCCTGAGCCAAGACCTGTAGGGGGCGCGGGGCGCCCCCGCCTGGAAGCCTAGTGCACAGCATGCGGGAAGCGAGCCTCCTCGGGAAAAGAGGAGGCAGCCCAGCTGCGTGCGTCTGCACTCACTCCTTGGGCGGAGCCCAGTGAGCCTCCAGTACGGCAGAGCTCCAGCTCTGCTCAGAGGCCCGATCTGGCAGAGTTGCTGGCGTGAGGCTGCTCTGCCCTGGGCGAGCCTTGCCCAGACTTGCCTCGCTGCTAGGCTTCCTGCCCGGGAAGGAGCAGGCTGCGCCAGACAGGCAGACGCTCCTGGCGCCTTCCTGGCCTCAGCTCCACTCCTGCCTTGCCTTTGCACCTAGTCCCCAGGCGTCCTTGCGGAGGGCTTAGGGGCCGGTGGGGTGCACGCTGCCAAGCCCTGCAGCCGTGAGAGCTCTGTCATAGGGAAGGGAATGGCAAGTGCAGGGCTCCTCCAGCGGTCGCTTGGCCGCCCAGACTCAGCACAGCACGGAGAGCACCAGGCTTCCCAGGGCCCCTGGCTGTGGTCTGCAGCCCCACACACCCGGAGGCTGACTCCGTGAGCGCCCAGAAGGTGCCTGACAGACGTCATTTCCCTAGTGCTCTCCCCACCAGCAGAGACGTGTGCAGGTGGTTGGGGCCTGCCCCTGCGTGTCTGGGCTGCCGCCCACAGCCTCCGCTCAGGGGAAGCAGCCCCTTTGCCAAGACCTGCAGGAGGCGCGGGGCGTCCCTGCCTGGAAGCCAAGTGCACGGTCCGCTTGGAAGCGAGCCTCCTTGGGAAGAGTCGAGGGAGCCAAGCCGCGTGCAGCTGCAATCCTGGCTTGGGCCGAGCCGAGTGTGCCTCCAGGACGGCAGAGCTCCAGCTCTGCTCAGAGGCCGGATCTAGTCAAGTGCCTTGCGCGAGGCTGCTCTGCCCTGGGCGAGACTTGCCCAGGCTTGCCTCGCTGCTAGGCTTGCTGCCCGGGAAGGAGCAGGCTGTGCGATGCTGGGAGAGGCCACTGGCGCCTTCCTGGCCTCAGCGCCACTCCTGCCTTGCCTTTGCATCTAGGCCCCGGGCGTCCTTGGGGAAGGCTTAGGAGCCGGTGGCTTGCACACTGCCAAGCCCTCCAGCAGTGAGGCCTCTCGTAGAGGGGAGGGGAGGGCAAGTGCAGGGCTCCACCAGCGGTTGCTTGGCCGCCCAGACTCAGCGCCGCACGGGGAGC
This sequence comes from Budorcas taxicolor, assembly GCF_023091745.1. Classification (NCBI taxonomy): domain Eukaryota; kingdom Metazoa; phylum Chordata; class Mammalia; order Artiodactyla; family Bovidae; genus Budorcas; species Budorcas taxicolor. The sequence goes on along the minus strand of NW_026292165.1, from coordinate 18,906 downwards.
ACAAGGCTCCCAGGTCCCCTGGCTGTGGTCTGCAGCCCCACACTCCCGGAGGCTGACTCCGTGGGCGCCCAGAAGGTGCCTGACAGACGTCATGTCCCTAGCGCTCTGCTCCCCAGCAGAGACGTGTGCAGGTGGTGGGGCCTGCCCCTGCGTGTCTGGGCTCCCGCCGGCAGCCCCAGCTCCAGGGAAGCAGCCCCTGAGCCAAGACCTGTAGGGGGCGCGGGGCGCCCCCGCCTGGAAGCCTAGTGCACAGCATGCGGGAAGCGAGCCTCCTCGGGAGAAGAGGAGGCAGCCCAGCTGCGTGCGTCTGCACTCACTCCTTGGGCGGAGCCCAGTGAGCCTCCAGTACGGCAGAGCTCCAGCTCTGCTCAGAGGCCCGATCTGGCAGAGTTGCTGGCGTGAGGCTGCTCTGCCCTGGGCGAGCCTTGCCCAGACTTGCCTCGCTGCTAGGCTTCCTGCCCGGGAAGGAGCAGGCTGCGCCAGACAGGCAGACGCTCCTGGCGCCTTCCTGGCCTCAGCTCCACTCCTGCCTTGCCTTTGCACCTAGTCCCCAGGCGTCCTTGCGGAGGGCTTAGGGGCCGGTGGGGTGCACGCTGCCAAGCCCTCCAGCCGTGAGAGCTCTGTCATAGGGAAGGGAATGGCAAGTGCAGGGCTCCTCCAGCGGTCGCTTGGCCGCCCAGACTCAGCACAGCACGGAGAGCACCAGGCTTCCCAGGGCCCCTGGCTGTGGTCTGCAGCCCCACACACCCGGAGGCTGACTCCGTGAGCGCCCAGAAGGTGCCTGACAGACGTCATTTCCCTAGTGCTCTCCCCACCAGCAGAGACGTGTGCAGGTGGTTGGGGCCTGCCCCTGCGTGTCTGGGCTGCCGCCCACAGCCTCCGCTCAGGGGAAGCAGCCCCTGTGCCAAGACCTGCAGGAGGCGCGGGGCGTCCCTGCCTGGAAGCCAAGTGCACGGTCCGCTTGGAAGCGAGCCTCCTTGGGAAGAGTCGAGGGAGCCAAGCCGCGTGCAGCTGCAATCCCGGCTTGGGCCGAGCCGAGTGTGCCTCCAGGACGGCAGAGCTCCAGCTCTGCTCAGAGGCCGGATCTAGTCAAGTGCCTTGCGCGAGGCTGCTCTGCCCTGGGCGAGACTTGCCCAGGCTTGCCTCGCTGCTAGGCTTGCTGCCCGGGAAGGAGCAGGCTGTGCGATGCTGGGAGAGGCCACTGGCGCCTTCCTGGCCTCAGCTCCACTCCTGCCTTGCCTTTGCATCTAGGCCCCGGGCGTCCTTGGGGAAGGCTTAGGAGCCGGTGGCTTGCACACTGCCAAGCCCTCCAGCAGGGAGGCCTCTCGTAGAGGGGAGGGGAGGGCAAGTGCAGGGCTCCACCAGCGGTTGCTTGGCCGCCCAGACTCAGCGCCGCACGGGGAGCACAAGGCTCCCAGGTCCCCTGGCTGTGGTCTGCAGCCCCACACTCCCGGAGGCTGACTCCGTGGGCGCCCAGAAGGTGCCTGACAGACGTCATGTCCCTAGCGCTCTGCTCCCCAGCAGAGACGTGTGCAGGTGGTGGGGCCTGCCCCTGCGTGTCTGGGCTCCCGCCGGCAGCCCCAGCTCCAGGGAAGCAGCCCCTGAGCCAAGACCTGTAGGGGGCGCGGGGCGCCCCCGCCTGGAAGCCTAGTGCACAGCATGCGGGAAGCGAGCCTCCTCAGGAGAAGAGGAGGCAGCCCAGCTGCGTGCGTCTGCACTCACTCCTTGGGCGGAGCCCAGTGAGCCTCCAGTACGGCAGAGCTCCAGCTCTGCTCAGAGGCCCGATCTGGCAGAGTTGCTGGCGTGAGGCTGCTCTGCCCTGGGCGAGCCTTGCCCAGACTGGCCTCGCTGCTAGGCTTCCTGCCCGGGAAGGAGCAGGCTGCGCCAGACAGGCAGACGCTCCTGGCGCCTTCCTGGCCTCAGCTCCACTCCTGCCTTGCCTTTGCACCTAGTCCCCAGGCGTCCTTGCGGAGGGCTTAGGGGCCGGTGGGGTGCACGCTGCCAAGCCCTCCAGCCGTGAGAGCTCTGTCATAGGGAAGGGAATGGCAAGTGCAGGGCTCCTCCAGCGGTCGCTTGGCCGCCCAGACTCAGCACAGCACGGAGAGCACCAGGCTTCCCAGGGCCCCTGGCTGTGGTCTGCAGCCCCACACACCCGGAGGCTGACTCCGTGAGCGCCCAGAAGGTGCCTGACAGACGTCATTTCCCTAGTGCTCTCCGCACCAGCAGAGACGTGTGCAGGTGGTTGGGGCCTGCCCCTGCGTGTCTGGGCTGCCGCCCACAGCCTCCGCTCAGGGGAAGCAGCCCCTGTGCCAAGACCTGCAGGAGGCGCGGGGCGTCCCTGCCTGGAAGCCAAGTGCACGGTCCGCTTGGAAGCGAGCCTCCTTGGGAAGAGTCGAGGGAGCCAAGCCGCGTGCAGCTGCAATCCCGGCTTGGGCCGAGCCGAGTGTGCCTCCAGGACGGCAGAGCTCCAGCTCTGCTCAGAGGCCGGATCTAGTCAAGTGCCTTGCGCGAGGCTGCTCTGCCCAGGGCGAGACTTGCCCAGGCTTGCCTCGCTGCTAGGCTTGCTGCCCGGGAAGGAGCAGGCTGTGCGATGCTGGGAGAGGCCACTGGCGCCTTCCTGGCCTCAGCGCCACTCCTGCCTTGCCTTTGCATCTAGGCCCCGGGCGTCCTTGGGGAAGGCTTAGGAGCCGGTGGCTTGCACACTGCCAAGCCCTCCAGCAGGGAGGCCTCTCGTAGAGGGGAGGGGAGGGCAAGTGCAGGGCTCCACCAGCGGTTGCTTGGCCGCCCAGACTCAGCGCCGCACGGGGAGCACAAGGCTCCCAGGTCCCCTGGCTGTGGTCTGCAGCCCCACACTCCCGGAGGCTGACTCCGTGGGCGCCCAGAAGGTGCCTGACAGACGTCATGTCCCTAGCGCTCTGCTCCCCAGCAGAGACGTGTGCAGGTGGTGGGGCCTGCCCCTGCGTGTCTGGGCTCCCGCCGGCAGCCCCAGCTCCAGGGAAGCAGCCCCTGAGCCAAGACCTGTAGGGGGCGCGGGGCGCCCCCGCCTGGAAGCCTAGTGCACAGCATGCGGGAAGCGAGCCTCCTCGGGAGAAGAGGAGGCAGCCCAGCTGCGTGCGTCTGCACTCACTCCTTGGGCGGAGCCCAGTGAGCCTCCACTACGGCAGAGCTCCAGCTCTGCTCAGAGGCCCGATCTGGCAGAGTTGCTGGCGTGAGGCTGCTCTGCCCTGGGCGAGCCTTGCCCAGACTTGCCTCGCTGCTAGGCTTCCTGCCCGGGAAGGAGCAGGCTGCGCCAGACAGGCAGACGCTCCTGGCGCCTTCCTGGCCTCAGCTCCACTCCTGCCTTGCCTTTGCACCTAGTCCCCAGGCGTCCTTGCGGAGGGCTTAGGGGCCGGTGGGGTGCACGCTGCCAAGCCCTGCAGCCGTGAGAGCTCTGTCATAGGGAAGGGAATGGCAAGTGCAGGGCTCCTCCAGCGGTCGCTTGGCCGCCCAGACTCAGCACAGCACGGAGAGCACCAGGCTTCCCAGGGCCCCTGGCTGTGGTCTGCAGCCCCACACACCCGGAGGCTGACTCCGTGAGCGCCCAGAAGGTGCCTGACAGACGTCATTTCCCTAGTGCTCTCCCCACCAGCAGAGACGTGTGCAGGTGGTTGGGGCCTGCCCCTGCGTGTCTGGGCTGCCGCCCACAGCCTCCGCTCAGGGGAAGCAGCCCCTGTGCCAAGACCTGCAGGAGGCGCGGGGCGTCCCTGCCTGGAAGCCAAGTGCACGGTCCGCTTGGAAGCGAGCCTCCTTGGGAAGAGTCGAGGGAGCCAAGCCGCGTGCAGCTGCAATCCCGGCTTGGGCCGAGCCGAGTGTGCCTCCAGGACGGCAGAGCTCCAGCTCTGCTCAGAGGCCGGATCTAGTCAAGTGCCTTGCGCGAGGCTGCTCTGCCCTGGGCGAGACTTGCCCAGGCTTGCCTCGCTGCTAGGCTTGCTGCCCGGGAAGGAGCAGGCTGTGCGATGCTGGGAGAGGCCACTGGCGCCTTCCTGGCCTCAGCTCCACTCCTGCCTTGCCTTTGCATCTAGGCCCCGGGCGTCCTTGGGGAAGGCTTAGGAGCCGGTGGCTTGCACACTGCCAAGCCCTCCAGCAGGGAGGCCTCTCGTAGAGGGGAGGGGAGGGCAAGTGCAGGGCTCCACCAGCGGTTGCTTGGCCGCCCAGACTCAGCGCCGCACGGGGAGCACAAGGCTCCCAGGTCCCCTGGCTGTGGTCTGCAGCCCCACACTCCCGGAGGCTGACTCCGTGGGCGCCCAGAAGGTGCCTGACAGACGTCATGTCCCTAGCGCTCTGCTCCCCAGCAGAGACGTGTGCAGGTGGTGGGGCCTGCCCCTGCGTGTCTGGGCTCCCGCCGGCAGCCCCAGCTCCAGGGAAGCAGCCCCTGAGCCAAGACCTGTAGGGGGCGCGGGGCGCCCCCGCCTGGAAGCCTAGTGCACAGCATGCGGGAAGCGAGCCTCCTCGGGAGAAGAGGAGGCAGCCCAGCTGCGTGCGTCTGCACTCACTCCTTGGGCGGAGCCCAGTGAGCCTCCAGTACGGCAGAGCTCCAGCTCTGCTCAGAGGCCCGATCTGGCAGAGTTGCTGGCGTGAGGCTGCTCTGCCCTGGGCGAGCCTTGCCCAGACTGGCCTCGCTGCTAGGCTTCCTGCCCGGGAAGGAGCAGGCTGCGCCAGACAGGCAGACGCTCCTGGCGCCTTCCTGGCCTCAGCTCCACTCCTGCCTTGCCTTTGCACCTAGTCCCCAGGCGTCCTTGCGGAGGGCTTAGGGGCCGGTGGGGTGCACGCTGCCAAGCCCTCCAGCCGTGAGAGCTCTGTCATAGGGAAGGGAATGGCAAGTGCAGGGCTCCTCCAGCGGTCGCTTGGCCGCCCAGACTCAGCACAGCACGGAGAGCACCAGGCTTCCCAGGGCCCCTGGCTGTGGTCTGCAGCCCCACACACCCGGAGGCTGACTCCGTGAGCGCCCAGAAGGTGCCTGACAGACGTCATTTCCCTAGTGCTCTCCCCACCAGCAGAGACGTGTGCAGGTGGTTGGGGCCTGCCCCTGCGTGTCTGGGCTGCCGCCCACAGCCTCCGCTCAGGGGAAGCAGCCCCTGTGCCAAGACCTGCAGGAGGCGCGGGGCGTCCCTGCCTGGAAGCCAAGTGCACGGTCCGCTTGGAAGCGAGCCTCCTTGGGAAGAGTCGAGGGAGCCAAGCCGCGTGCAGCTGCAATCCCGGCTTGGGCCGAGCCGAGTGTGCCTCCAGGACGGCAGAGCTCCAGCTCTGCTCAGAGGCCGGATCTAGTCAAGTGCCTTGCGCGAGGCTGCTCTGCCCTGGGCGAGACTTGCCCAGGCTTGCCTCGCTGCTAGGCTTGCTGCCCGGGAAGGAGCAGGCTGTGCGATGCTGGGAGAGGCCACTGGCGCCTTCCTGGCCTCAGCTCCACTCCTGCCTTGCCTTTGCATCTAGGCCCCGGGCGTCCTTGGGGAAGGCTTAGGAGCCGGTGGCTTGCACACTGCCAAGCCCTCCAGCAGTGAGGCCTCTCGTAGAGGGGAGGGGAGGGCAAGTGCAGGGCTCCACCAGCGGTTGCTTGGCCGCCCAGACTCAGCGCCGCACGGGGAGCACAAGGCTCCCAGGTCCCCTGGCTGTGGTCTGCAGCCCCACACTCCCGGAGGCTGACTCCGTGGGCGCCCAGAAGGTGCCTGACAGACGTCATGTCCCTAGCGCTCTGCTCCCCAGCAGAGACGTGTGCAGGTGGTGGGGCCTGCCCCTGCGTGTCTGGGCTCCCGCCGGCAGCCCCAGCTCCAGGGAAGCAGCCCCTGAGCCAAGACCTGTAGGGGGCGCGGGGCGCCCCCGCCTGGAAGCCTAGTGCACAGCATGCGGGAAGCGAGCCTCCTCGGGAGAAGAGGAGGCAGCCCAGCTGCGTGCGTCTGCACTCACTCCTTGGGCGGAGCCCAGTGAGCCTCCAGTACGGCAGAGCTCCAGCTCTGCTCAGAGGCCCGATCTGGCAGAGTTGCTGGCGTGAGGCTGCTCTGCCCTGGGCGAGCCTTGCCCAGACTGGCCTCGCTGCTAGGCTTCCTGCCCGGGAAGGAGCAGGCTGCGCCAGACAGGCAGACGCTCCTGGCGCCTTCCTGGCCTCAGCTCCACTCCTGCCTTGCCTTTGCACCTAGTCCCCAGGCGTCCTTGCGGAGGGCTTAGGGGCCGGTGGGGTGCACGCTGCCAAGCCCTCCAGCCGTGAGAGCTCTGTCATAGGGAAGGGAATGGCAAGTGCAGGGCTCCTCCAGCGGTCGCTTGGCCGCCCAGACTCAGCACAGCACGGAGAGCACCAGGCTTCCCAGGGCCCCTGGCTGTGGTCTGCAGCCCCACACACCCGGAGGCTGACTCCGTGAGCGCCCAGAAGGTGCCTGACAGACGTCATTTCCCTAGTGCTCTCCCCACCAGCAGAGACGTGTGCAGGTGGTTGGGGCCTGCCCCTGCGTGTCTGGGCTGCCGCCCACAGCCTCCGCTCAGGGGAAGCAGCCCCTGTGCCAAGACCTGCAGGAGGCGCGGGGCGTCCCTGCCTGGAAGCCAAGTGCACGGTCCGCTTGGAAGCGAGCCTCCTTGGGAAGAGTCGAGGGAGCCAAGCCGCGTGCAGCTGCAATCCCGGCTTGGGCCGAGCCGAGTGTGCCTCCAGGACGGCAGAGCTCCAGCTCTGCTCAGAGGCCGGATCTAGTCAAGTGCCTTGCGCGAGGCTGCTCTGCCCTGGGCGAGACTTGCCCAGGCTTGCCTCGCTGCTAGGCTTGCTGCCCGGGAAGGAGCAGGCTGTGCGATGCTGGGAGAGGCCACTGGCGCCTTCCTGGCCTCAGCTCCACTCCTGCCTTGCCTTTGCATCTAGGCCCCGGGCGTCCTTGGGGAAGGCTTAGGAGCCGGTGGCTTGCACACTGCCAAGCCCTCCAGCAGGGAGGCCTCTCGTAGAGGGGAGGGGAGGGCAAGTGCAGGGCTCCACCAGCGGTTGCTTGGCCGCCCAGACTCAGCGCCGCACGGGGAGCACAAGGCTCCCAGGTCCCCTGGCTGTGGTCTGCAGCCCCACACTCCCGGAGGCTGACTCCGTGGGCGCCCAGAAGGTGCCTGACAGACGTCATGTCCCTAGCGCTCTGCTCCCCAGCAGAGACGTGTGCAGGTGGTGGGGCCTGCCCCTGCGTGTCTGGGCTCCCGCCGGCAGCCCCAGCTCCAGGGAAGCAGCCCCTGAGCCAAGACCTGTAGGGGGCGCGGGGCGCCCCCGCCTGGAAGCCTAGTGCACAGCATGCGGGAAGCGAGCCTCCTCGGGAGAAGAGGAGGCAGCCCAGCTGCGTGCGTCTGCACTCACTCCTTGGGCGGAGCCCAGTGAGCCTCCAGTACGGCAGAGCTCCAGCTCTGCTCAGAGGCCCGATCTGGCAGAGTTGCTGGCGTGAGGCTGCTCTGCCCTGGGCGAGCCTTGCCCAGACTGGCCTCGCTGCTAGGCTTCCTGCCCGGGAAGGAGCAGGCTGCGCCAGACAGGCAGACGCTCCTGGCGCCTTCCTGGCCTCAGCTCCACTCCTGCCTTGCCTTTGCACCTAGTCCCCAGGCGTCCTTGCGGAGGGCTTAGGGGCCGGTGGGGTGCACGCTGCCAAGCCCTCCAGCCGTGAGAGCTCTGTCATAGGGAAGGGAATGGCAAGTGCAGGGCTCCTCCAGCGGTCGCTTGGCCGCCCAGACTCAGCACAGCACGGAGAGCACCAGGCTTCCCAGGGCCCCTGGCTGTGGTCTGCAGCCCCACACACCCGGAGGCTGACTCCGTGAGCGCCCAGAAGGTGCCTGACAGACGTCATTTCCCTAGTGCTCTCCCCACCAGCAGAGACGTGTGCAGGTGGTTGGGGCCTGCCCCTGCGTGTCTGGGCTGCCGCCCACAGCCTCCGCTCAGGGGAAGCAGCCCCTGTGCCAAGACCTGCAGGAGGCGCGGGGCGTCCCTGCCTGGAAGCCAAGTGCACGGTCCGCTTGGAAGCGAGCCTCCTTGGGAAGAGTCAAGGGAGCCAAGCCGCGTGCAGCTGCAATCCCGGCTTGGGCCGAGCCGAGTGTGCCTCCAGGACGGCAGAGCTCCAGCTCTGCTCAGAGGCCGGATCTAGTCAAGTGCCTTGCGCGAGGCTGCTCTGCCCTGGGCGAGACTTGCCCAGGCTTGCCTCGCTGCTAGGCTTGCTGCCCGGGAAGGAGCAGGCTGTGCGATGCTGGGAGAGGCCACTGGCGCCTTCCTGGCCTCAGCTCCACTCCTGCCTTGCCTTTGCATCTAGGCCCCGGGCGTCCTTGGGGAAGGCTTAGGAGCCGGTGGCTTGCACACTGCCAAGCCCTCCAGCAGGGAGGCCTCTCGTAGAGGGGAGGGGAGGGCAAGTGCAGGGCTCCACCAGCGGTTGCTTGGCCGCCCAGACTCAGCGCCGCACGGGGAGCACAAGGCTCCCAGGTCCCCTGGCTGTGGTCTGCAGCCCCACACTCCCGGAGGCTGACTCCGTGGGCGCCCAGAAGGTGCCTGACAGACGTCATGTCCCTAGCGCTCTGCTCCCCAGCAGAGACGTGTGCAGGTGGTGGGGCCTGCCCCTGCGTGTCTGGGCTCCCGCCGGCAGCCCCAGCTCCAGGGAAGCAGCCCCTGAGCCAAGACCTGTAGGGGGCGCGGGGCGCCCCCGCCTGGAAGCCTAGTGCACAGCATGCGGGAAGCGAGCCTCCTCGGGAGAAGAGGAGGCAGCCCAGCTGCGTGCGTCTGCACTCACTCCTTGGGCGGAGCCCAGTGAGCCTCCAGTACGGCAGAGCTCCAGCTCTGCTCAGAGGCCCGATCTGGCAGAGTTGCTGGCGTGAGGCTGCTCTGCCCTGGGCGAGCCTTGCCCAGACTGGCCTCGCTGCTAGGCTTCCTGCCCGGGAAGGAGCAGGCTGCGCCAGACAGGCAGACGCTCCTGGCGCCTTCCTGGCCTCAGCTCCACTCCTGCCTTGCCTTTGCACCTAGTCCCCAGGCGTCCTTGCGGAGGGCTTAGGGGCCGGTGGGGTGCACGCTGCCAAGCCCTCCAGCCGTGAGAGCTCTGTCATAGGGAAGGGAATGGCAAGTGCAGGGCTCCTCCAGCGGTCGCTTGGCCGCCCAGACTCAGCACAGCACGGAGAGCACCAGGCTTCCCAGGGCCCCTGGCTGTGGTCTGCAGCCCCACACACCCGGAGGCTGACTCCGTGAGCGCCCAGAAGGTGCCTGACAGACGTCATTTCCCTAGTGCTCTCCCCACCAGCAGAGACGTGTGCAGGTGGTTGGGGCCTGCCCCTGCGTGTCTGGGCTGCCGCCCACAGCCTCCGCTCAGGGGAAGCAGCCCCTGTGCCAAGACCTGCAGGAGGCGCGGGGCGTCCCTGCCTGGAAGCCAAGTGCACGGTCCGCTTGGAAGCGAGCCTCCTTGGGAAGAGTCGAGGGAGCCAAGCCGCGTGCAGCTGCAATCCCGGCTTGGGCCGAGCCGAGTGTGCCTCCAGGACGGCAGAGCTCCAGCTCTGCTCAGAGGCCGGATCTAGTCAAGTGCCTTGCGCGAGGCTGCTCTGCCCTGGGCGAGACTTGCCCAGGCTTGCCTCGCTGCTAGGCTTGCTGCCCGGGAAGGAGCAGGCTGTGCGATGCTGGGAGAGGCCACTGGCGCCTTCCTGGCCTCAGCTCCACTCCTGCCTTGCCTTTGCATCTAGGCCCCGGGCGTCCTTGGGGAAGGCTTAGGAGCCGGTGGCTTGCACACTGCCAAGCCCTCCAGCAGGGAGGCCTCTCGTAGAGGGGAGGGGAGGGCAAGTGCAGGGCTCCACCAGCGGTTGCTTGGCCGCCCAGACTCAGCGCCGCACGGGGAGCACAAGGCTCCCAGGTCCCCTGGCTGTGGTCTGCAGCCCCACACTCCCGGAGGCTGACTCCGTGGGCGCCCAGAAGGTGCCTGACAGACGTCATGTCCCTAGCGCTCTGCTCCCCAGCAGAGACGTGTGCAGGTGGTGGGGCCTGCCCCTGCGTGTCTGGGCTCCCGCCGGCAGCCCCAGCTCCAGGGAAGCAGCCCCTGAGCCAAGACCTGTAGGGGGCGCGGGGCGCCCCCGCCTGGAAGCCTAGTGCACAGCATGCGGGAAGCGAGCCTCCTCGGGAGAAGAGGAGGCAGCCCAGCTGCGTGCGTCTGCACTCACTCCTTGGGCGGAGCCCAGTGAGCCTCCAGTACGGCAGAGCTCCAGCTCTGCTCAGAGGCCCGATCTGGCAGAGTTGCTGGCGTGAGGCTGCTCTGCCCTGGGCGAGCCTTGCCCAGACTGGCCTCGCTGCTAGGCTTCCTGCCCGGGAAGGAGCAGGCTGCGCCAGACAGGCAGACGCTCCTGGCGCCTTCCTGGCCTCAGCTCCACTCCTGCCTTGCCTTTGCACCTAGTCCCCAGGCGTCCTTGCGGAGGGCTTAGGGGCCGGTGGGGTGCACGCTGCCAAGCCCTCCAGCCGTGAGAGCTCTGTCATAGGGAAGGGAATGGCAAGTGCAGGGCTCCTCCAGCGGTCGCTTGGCCGCCCAGACTCAGCACAGCACGGAGAGCACCAGGCTTCCCAGGGCCCCTGGCTGTGGTCTGCAGCCCCACACACCCGGAGGCTGACTCCGTGAGCGCCCAGAAGGTGCCTGACAGACGTCATTTCCCTAGTGCTCTCCCCACCAGCAGAGACGTGTGCAGGTGGTTGGGGCCTGCCCCTGCGTGTCTGGGCTGCCGCCCACAGCCTCCGCTCAGGGGAAGCAGCCCCTGTGCCAAGACCTGCAGGAGGCGCGGGGCGTCCCTGCCTGGAAGCCAAGTGCACGGTCCGCTTGGAAGCGAGCCTCCTTGGGAAGAGTCGAGGGAGCCAAGCCGCGTGCAGCTGCAATCCCGGCTTGGGCCGAGCCGAGTGTGCCTCCAGGACGGCAGAGCTCCAGCTCTGCTCAGAGGCCGGATCTAGTCAAGTGCCTTGCGCGAGGCTGCTCTGCCCAGGGCGAGACTTGCCCAGGCTTGCCTCGCTGCTAGGCTTGCTGCCCGGGAAGGAGCAGGCTGTGCGATGCTGGGAGAGGCCACTGGCGCCTTCCTGGCCTCAGCGCCACTCCTGCCTTGCCTTTGCATCTAGGCCCCGGGCGTCCTTGGGGAAGGCTTAGGAGCCGGTGGCTTGCACACTGCCAAGCCCTCCAGCAGGGAGGCCTCTCGTAGAGGGGAGGGGAGGGCAAGTGCAGGGCTCCACCAGCGGTTGCTTGGCCGCCCAGACTCAGCGCCGCACGGGGAGCACAAGGCTCCCAGGTCCCCTGGCTGTGGTCTGCAGCCCCACACTCCCGGAGGCTGACTCCGTGGGCGCCCAGAAGGTGCCTGACAGACGTCATGTCCCTAGCGCTCTGCTCCCCAGCAGAGACGTGTGCAGGTGGTGGGGCCTGCCCCTGCGTGTCTGGGCTCCCGCCGGCAGCCCCAGCTCCAGGGAAGCAGCCCCTGAGCCAAGACCTGTAGGGGGCGCGGGGCGCCCCCGCCTGGAAGCCTAGTGCACAGCATGCGGGAAGCGAGCCTCCTCGGGAGAAGAGGAGGCAGCCCAGCTGCGTGCGTCTGCACTCACTCCTTGGGCGGAGCCCAGTGAGCCTCCAGTACGGCAGAGCTCCAGCTCTGCTCAGAGGCCCGATCTGGCAGAGTTGCTGGCGTGAGGCTGCTCTGCCCTGGGCGAGCCTTGCCCAGACTTGCCTCGCTGCTAGGCTTCCTGCCCGGGAAGGAGCAGGCTGCGCCAGACAGGCAGACGCTCCTGGCGCCTTCCTGGCCTCAGCTCCACTCCTGCCTTGCCTTTGCACCTAGTCCCCAGGCGTCCTTGCGGAGGGCTTAGGGGCCGGTGGGGTGCACGCTGCCAAGCCCTCCAGCCGTGAGAGCTCTGTCATAGGGAAGGGAATGGCAAGTGCAGGGCTCCTCCAGCGGTCGCTTGGCCGCCCAGACTCAGCACAGCACGGAGAGCACCAGGCTTCCCAGGGCCCCTGGCTGTGGTCTGCAGCCCCACACACCCGGAGGCTGACTCCGTGAGTGCCCAGAAGGTGCCTGACAGACGTCATTTCCCTAGTGCTCTCCCCACCAGCAGAGACGTGTGCAGGTGGTTGGGGCCTGCCCCTGCGTGTCTGGGCTGCCGCCCACAGCCTCCGCTCAGGGGAAGCAGCCCCTGTGCCAAGACCTGCAGGAGGCGCGGGGCGTCCCTGCCTGGAAGCCAAGTGCACGGTCCGCTTGGAAGCGAGCCTCCTTGGGAAGAGTCGAGGGAGCCAAGCCGCGTGCAGCTGCAATCCCGGCTTGGGCCGAGCCGAGTGTGCCTCCAGGACGGCAGAGCTCCAGCTCTGCTCAGAGGCCGGATCTAGTCAAGTGCCTTGCGCGAGGCTGCTCTGCCCTGGGCGAGACTTGCCCAGGCTTGCCTCGCTGCTAGGCTTGCTGCCCGGGAAGGAGCAGGCTGTGCGATGCTGGGAGAGGCCACTGGCGCCTTCCTGGCCTCAGCTCCACTCCTGCCTTGCCTTTGCATCTAGGCCCCGGGCGTCCTTGGGGAAGGCTTAGGAGCCGGTGGCTTGCACACTGCCAAGCCCTCCAGCAGGGAGGCCTCTCGTAGAGGGGAGGGGAGGGCAAGTGCAGGGCTCCACCAGCGGTTGCTTGGCCGCCCAGACTCAGCGCCGCACGGGGAGCACAAGGCTCCCAGGTCCCCTGGCTGTGGTCTGCAGCCCCACACTCCCGGAGGCTGACTCCGTGGGCGCCCAGAAGGTGCCTGACAGACGTCATGTCCCTAGCGCTCTGCTCCCCAGCAGAGACGTGTGCAGGTGGTGGGGCCTGCCCCTGCGTGTCTGGGCTCCCGCCGGCAGCCCCAGCTCCAGGGAAGCAGCCCCTGAGCCAAGACCTGTAGGGGGCGCGGGGCGCCCCCGCCTGGAAGCCTAGTGCACAGCATGCGGGAAGCGAGCCTCCTCGGGAGAAGAGGAGGCAGCCCAGCTGCGTGCGTCTGCACTCACTCCTTGGGCGGAGCCCAGTGAGCCTCCAGTACGGCAGAGCTCCAGCTCTGCTCAGAGGCCCGATCTGGCAGAGTTGCTGGCGTGAGGCTGCTCTGCCCTGGGCGAGCCTTGCCCAGACTGGCCTCGCTGCTAGGCTTCCTGCCCGGGAAGGAGCAGGCTGCGCCAGACAGGCAGACGCTCCTGGCGCCTTCCTGGCCTCAGCTCCACTCCTGCCTTGCCTTTGCACCTAGTCCCCAGGCGTCCTTGCGGAGGGCTTAGGGGCCGGTGGGGTGCACGCTGCCAAGCCCTCCAGCCGTGAGAGCTCTGTCATAGGGAAGGGAATGGCAAGTGCAGGGCTCCTCCAGCGGTCGCTTGGCCGCCCAGACTCAGCACAGCACGGAGAGCACCAGGCTTCCCAGGGCCCCTGGCTGTGGTCTGCAGCCCCACACACCCGGAGGCTGACTCCGTGAGCGCCCAGAAGGTGCCTGACAGACGTCATTTCCCTAGTGCTCTCCCCACCAGCAGAGACGTGTGCAGGTGGTTGGGGCCTGCCCCTGCGTGTCTGGGCTGCCGCCCACAGCCTCCGCTCAGGGGAAGCAGCCCCTGTGCCAAGACCTGCAGGAGGCGCGGGGCGTCCCTGCCTGGAAGCCAAGTGCACGGTCCGCTTGGAAGCGAGCCTCCTTGGGAAGAGTCGAGGGAGCCAAGCCGCGTGCAGCTGCAATCCCGGCTTGGGCCGAGCCGAGTGTGCCTCCAGGACGGCAGAGCTCCAGCTCTGCTCAGAGGCCGGATCTAGTCAAGTGCCTTGCGCGAGGCTGCTCTGCCCAGGGCGAGACTTGCCCAGGCTTGCCTCGCTGCTAGGCTTGCTGCCCGGGAAGGAGCAGGCTGTGCGATGCTGGGAGAGGCCACTGGCGCCTTCCTGGCCTCAGCGCCACTCCTGCCTTGCCTTTGCATCTAGGCCCCGGGCGTCCTTGGGGAAGGCTTAGGAGCCGGTGGCTTGCACACTGCCAAGCCCTCCAGCAGGGAGGCCTCTCGTAGAGGGGAGGGGAGGGCAAGTGCAGGGCTCCACCAGCGGTTGCTTGGCCGCCCAGACTCAGCGCCGCACGGGGAGCACAAGGCTCCCAGGTCCCCTGGCTGTGGTCTGCAGCCCCACACTCCCGGAGGCTGACTCCGTGGGCGCCCAGAAGGTGCCTGACAGACGTCATGTCCCTAGCGCTCTGCTCCCCAGCAGAGACGTGTGCAGGTGGTGGGGCCTGCCCCTGCGTGTCTGGGCTCCCGCCGGCAGCCCCAGCTCCAGGGAAGCAGCCCCTGAGCCAAGACCTGTAGGGGGCGCGGGGCGCCCCCGCCTGGAAGCCTAGTGCACAGCATGCGGGAAGCGAGCCTCCTCGGGAGAAGAGGAGGCAGCCCAGCTGCGTGCGTCTGCACTCACTCCTTGGGCGGAGCCCAGTGAGCCTCCAGTACGGCAGAGCTCCAGCTCTGCTCAGAGGCCCGATCTGGCAGAGTTGCTGGCGTGAGGCTGCTCTGCCCTGGGCGAGCCTTGCCCAGACTTGCCTCGCTGCTAGGCTTCCTGCCCGGGAAGGAGCAGGCTGCGCCAGACAGGCAGACGCTCCTGGCGCCTTCCTGGCCTCAGCTCCACTCCTGCCTTGCCTTTGCACCTAGTCCCCAGGCGTCCTTGCGGAGGGCTTAGGGCCGGTGGGGTGCACGCTGCCAAGCCCTCCAGCCGTGAGAGCTCTGTCATAGGGAAGGGAATGGCAAGTGCAGGGCTCCTCCAGCGGTCGCTTGGCCGCCCAGACTCAGCAACAGCACGGAGAGCACCAGGCTTCCCAGGGCCCCTGGCTGTGGTCTGCAGCCCCACACACCCGGAGGCTGACTCCGTGAGCGCCCAGAAGGTGCCTGACAGACGTCATTTCCCTAGTGCTCTCCCCACCAGCAGAGACGTGTGCAGGTGGTTGGGGCCTGCCCCTGCGTGTCTGGGCTGCCGCCCACAGCCTCCGCTCAGGGGAAGCAGCCCCTGTGCCAAGACCTGCAGGAGGCGCGGGGCGTCCCTGCCTGGAAGCCAAGTGCACGGTCCGCTTGGAAGCGAGCCTCCTTGGGAAGAGTCGAGGGAGCCAAGCCGCGTGCAGCTGCAATCCCGGCTTGGGCCGAGCCGAGTGTGCCTCCAGGACGGCAGAGCTCCAGCTCTGCTCAGAGGCCGGATCTAGTCAAGTGCCTTGCGCGAGGCTGCTCTGCCCTGGGCGAGACTTGCCCAGGCTTGCCTCGCTGCTAGGCTTGCTGCCCGGGAAGGAGCAGGCTGTGCGATGCTGGGAGAGGCCACTGGCGCCTTCCTGGCCTCAGCTCCACTCCTGCCTTGCCTTTGCATCTAGGCCCCGGGCGTCCTTGGGGAAGGCTTAGGAGCCGGTGGCTTGCACACTGCCAAGCCCTCCAGCAGGGAGGCCTCTCGTAGAGGGGAGGGGAGGGCAAGTGCAGGGCTCCACCAGCGGTTGCTTGGCCGCCCAGACTCAGCGCCGCACGGGGAGCACAAGGCTCCCAGGTCCCCTGGCTGTGGTCTGCAGCCCCACACTCCCGGAGGCTGACTCCGTGGGCGCCCAGAAGGTGCCTGACAGACGTCATGTCCCTAGCGCTCTGCTCCCCAGCAGAGACGTGTGCAGGTGGTGGGGCCTGCCCCTGCGTGTCTGGGCTCCCGCCGGCAGCCCCAGCTCCAGGGAAGCAGCCCCTGAGCCAAGACCTGTAGGGGGCGCGGGGCGCCCCCGCCTGGAAGCCTAGTGCACAGCATGCGGGAAGCGAGCCTCCTCGGGAGAAGAGGAGGCAGCCCAGCTGCGTGCGTCTGCACTCACTCCTTGGGCGGAGCCCAGTGAGCCTCCAGTACGGCAGAGCTCCAGCTCTGCTCAGAGGCCCGATCTGGCAGAGTTGCTGGCGTGAGGCTGCTCTGCCCTGGGCGAGCCTTGCCCAGACTGGCCTCGCTGCTAGGCTTCCTGCCCGGGAAGGAGCAGGCTGCGCCAGACAGGCAGACGCTCCTGGCGCCTTCCTGGCCTCAGCTCCACTCCTGCCTTGCCTTTGCACCTAGTCCCCAGGCGTCCTTGCGGAGGGCTTAGGGGCCGGTGGGGTGCACGCTGCCAAGCCCTCCAGCCGTGAGAGCTCTGTCATAGGGAAGGGAATGGCAAGTGCAGGGCTCCTCCAGCGGTCGCTTGGCCGCCCAGACTCAGCACAGCACGGAGAGCACCAGGCTTCCCAGGGCCCCTGGCTGTGGTCTGCAGCCCCACACACCCGGAGGCTGACTCCGTGAGCGCCCAGAAGGTGCCTGACAGACGTCATTTCCCTAGTGCTCTCCCCACCAGCAGAGACGTGTGCAGGTGGTTGGGGCCTGCCCCTGCGTGTCTGGGCTGCCGCCCACAGCCTCCGCTCAGGGGAAGCAGCCCCTGTGCCAAGACCTGCAGGAGGCGCGGGGCGTCCCTGCCTGGAAGCCAAGTGCACGGTCCGCTTGGAAGCGAGCCTCCTTGGGAAGAGTCGAGGGAGCCAAGCCGCGTGCAGCTGCAATCCCGGCTTGGGCCGAGCCGAGTGTGCCTCCAGGACGGCAGAGCTCCAGCTCTGCTCAGAGGCCGGATCTAGTCAAGTGCCTTGCGCGAGGCTGCTCTGCCCAGGGCGAGACTTGCCCAGGCTTGCCTCGCTGCTAGGCTTGCTGCCCGGGAAGGAGCAGGCTGTGCGATGCTGGGAGAGGCCACTGGCGCCTTCCTGGCCTCAGCGCCACTCCTGCCTTGCCTTTGCATCTAGGCCCCGGGCGTCCTTGGGGAAGGCTTAGGAGCCGGTGGCTTGCACACTGCCAAGCCCTCCAGCAGGGAGGCCTCTCGTAGAGGGGAGGGGAGGGCAAGTGCAGGGCTCCACCAGCGGTTGCTTGGCCGCCCAGACTCAGCGCCGCACGGGGAGCACAAGGCTCCCAGGTCCCCTGGCTGTGGTCCTGCAGCCCCACACTCCCGGAGGCTGACTCCGTGGGCGCCCAGAAGGTGCCTGACAGACGTCATGTCCCTAGCGCTCTGCTCCCCAGCAGAGACGTGTGCAGGTGGTGGGGCCTGCCCCTGCGTGTCTGGGCTCCCGCCGGCAGCCCCAGCTCCAGGGAAGCAGCCCCTGAGCCAAGACCTGTAGGGGGCGCGGGGCGCCCCCGCCTGGAAGCCTAGTGCACAGCATGCGGGAAGCGAGCCTCCTCGGGAGAAGAGGAGGCAGCCCAGCTGCGTGCGTCTGCACTCACTCCTTGGGCGGAGCCCAGTGAGCCTCCAGTACGGCAGAGCTCCAGCTCTGCTCAGAGGCCCGATCTGGCAGAGTTGCTGGCGTGAGGCTGCTCTGCCTGGGCGAGCCTTGCCCAGACTGGCCTCGCTGCTAGGCTTCCTGCCCGGGAAGGAGCAGGCTGCGCCAGACAGGCAGACGCTCCTGGCGCCTTCCTGGCCTCAGCTCCACTCCTGCCTTGCCTTTGCACCTAGTCCCCAGGCGTCCTTGCGGAGGGCTTAGGGCCGGTGGGGTGCACGCTGCCAAGCCCTCCAGCCGTGAGAGCTCTGTCATAGGGAAGGGAATGGCAAGTGCAGGGCTCCTCCAGCGGTCGCTTGGGGCCGCCCAGACTCAGCACAGCACGGAGAGCACCAGGCTTCCCAGGGCCCCTGGCTGTGGTCTGCAGCCCCACACACCCGGAGGCTGACTCCGTGAGCGCCCAGAAGGTGCCTGACAGACGTCATTTCCCTAGTGCTCTCCCCACCAGCAGAGACGTGTGCAGGTGGTTGGGGCCTGCCCCTGCGTGTCTGGGCTGCCGCCCACAGCCTCCGCTCAGGGGAAGCAGCCCCTGTGCCAAGACCTGCAGGAGGCGCGGGGCGTCCCTGCCTGGAAGCCAAGTGCACGGTCCGCTTGGAAGCGAGCCTCCTTGGGAAGAGTCGAGGGAGCCAAGCCGCGTGCAGCTGCAATCCCGGCTTGGGCCGAGCCGAGTGTGCCTCCAGGACGGCAGAGCTCCAGCTCTGCTCAGAGGCCGGATCTAGTCAAGTGCCTTGCGCGAGGCTGCTCTGCCCTGGGCGAGACTTGCCCAGGCTTGCCTCGCTGCTAGGCTTGCTGCCCGGGAAGGAGCAGGCTGTGCGATGCTGGGAGAGGCCACTGGCGCCTTCCTGGCCTCAGCTCCACTCCTGCCTTGCCTTTGCATCTAGGCCCCGGGCGTCCTTGGGGAAGGCTTAGGAGCCGGTGGCTTGCACACTGCCAAGCCCTCCAGCAGTGAGGCCTCTCGTAGAGGGGAGGGGAGGGCAAGTGCAGGGCTCCACCAGCGGTTGCTTGGCCGCCCAGACTCAGCGCCGCACGGGGAGCACAAGGCTCCCAGGTCCCCTGGCTGTGGTCTGCAGCCCCACACTCCCGGAGGCTGACTCCGTGGGCGCCCAGAAGGTGCCTGACAGACGTCATGTCCCTAGCGCTCTGCTCCCCAGCAGAGACGTGTGCAGGTGGTGGGGCCTGCCCCTGCGTGTCTGGGCTCCCGCCGGCAGCCCCAGCTCCAGGGAAGCAGCCCCTGAGCCAAGACCTGTAGGGGGCGCGGGGCGCCCCCGCCTGGAAGCCTAGTGCACAGCATGCGGGAAGCGAGCCTCCTCGGGAGAAGAGGAGGCAGCCCAGCTGCGTGCGTCTGCACTCACTCCTTGGGCGGAGCCCAGTGAGCCTCCAGTACGGCAGAGCTCCAGCTCTGCTCAGAGGCCCGATCTGGCAGAGTTGCTGGCGTGAGGCTGCTCTGCCCTGGGCGAGCCTTGCCCAGACTGGCCTCGCTGCTAGGCTTCCTGCCCGGGAAGGAGCAGGCTGCGCCAGACAGGCAGACGCTCCTGGCGCCTTCCTGGCCTCAGCTCCACTCCTGCCTTGCCTTTGCACCTAGTCCCCAGGCGTCCTTGCGGAGGGCTTAGGGGCCGGTGGGGTGCACGCTGCCAAGCCCTCCAGCCGTGAGAGCTCTGTCATAGGGAAGGGAATG
>NW_026292164.1:0-23854 GCF_023091745.1 Budorcas taxicolor | reverse complement strand
CGGAGACCTGGTCCTAATCCCCACGCCCTCGGTTTTTTGCTGGCCCAAGCCTCTACGTGAGGCGAAGTTGTCTTGCACAAGGTGCCATGGGATTCGGTAATAGAAATGTGGTGGGATTAGGTTGTCGTCCTTTTCGCGGCTCACGACGTACGATCCGGCACGAAAAAACAGCGCAAAAGAAGAAAAGTGTCCTGAAACTGATGGAAACTTTGATTTTGAGCTCTGAAAAATAGGCGCAGCCGAGTAGGCTTGCTGCCCCCGTTGTAGAGCTCTCGGAGAGATTTCCAACGGTATGCTGTGCGCAGCGTAACTCCTTACGGGATCAAAGTTATGGGCACCGGAGCGACGGAGACCTGGTCCTAAGCCCCACGCCCTCGGTTTGCGGGCCCTGCCTCTACGTTAAAGCAAAGTTGTCATCCCCAAGGTGGCATGGGATTCAGTAATAGAAATGTGGTGGATTAGGTTGTTGTCCTTTTCGCAGCTCATGACGTACGATCCGGGATGAAAAAAACAGTGCAAAAGAAAAAAAGTGCCCAGAAATTGATGAAAATGTTCGATTTTGGGATCCAAAAATAGGCGCAGCTAAGCAAGCTTGCTTGCCCCAGTCGTAGAGCTCTCGGAGAGCTTTCTAACGGTAATGTTGTGCGCCACGTTAACTCCTTACGGATCAAAAGTTATGGGCACCGAAGCGACGGAGACCTGGTCTTAAGCCCTAAGCCCTCAGTTTGCGAGCCCAGCCTCTACGTGAAGCGAAGTTGTCCTTGCCCAAGGTGGCATGGGATTCGGTAATAGAAATATGATAGATTAGGTTGTCGTCCTTTTTGCGGCTCACGACATATGATCCGGGACAAAAAAATCGCGCAAAAGAAGAAAAGTGTCCAGAAACTGATGAAAACGTTCGATTTTGGGCTCCAAAAGCAGGCGCAGCCAAGCATGCTTGCTGCCCCCGTAGTGGAGCTCTTGGAAAGCTTTCGAACGGTATGTTGTGCACTGCGTAACTCCTTACGGATCAAAACTAATGGGCACCGGAGCGACGGAGACCTGGTCCTAAGCCCTACGCCTTCGGTTTGCGGGCCCAGCCTCTACGTGAAGCGAAGTTGTCTTGTTCAAGGGTGGCGTGGGATTCGGTAATAGAATTGTGATGGATGAGGTTGTCGTCCTTTTTGCGGCTAGCGACGTACGATCCGGGACAAAAAAACAGCGCAAAAGAAGAAAAGTGTCCAGTAACTGATGAAAACGTTCGATTTTGGGCCCCGAAAATAGGCACAACTGAGCAAGCTTGCTGCCCCCTTCGTAGAGCTCTCGGAGAGCTTTCCAACTTTATGTTTGTGTGCCGTGTAACCCCTTACGGATAAAAAGTATCGGGCAACGGAGCGACGGAGACCTAGTCCTAAGCCCCACGCCCTCGATTTTCGAGCCCAGCCTCTACGTGAAACAAAGTTGTCTTGCACAAGGGTGCCATGGGATTTGATAATAGAAATATGATGGATTAGGTTGTCTTCCTTTTCGCAGCTCACGACGTATGATCCGGACGGAAAAACAGCGCAAAAGAAGAAAAGTGTATAGAAACTGATGAAAACATTCAATTTTGGGCTCCGAAAATAGGCGCAGCAAAGCAGGCTTTCTGCCCCCGTCGTAGAGCTCTCGGAGAGCTTTCCAACGGTATGCTGTGCGCCACGTAACTCCTTACGTATCAAAAGTCATGGGCACCGGAGCGACGAAGACCTGGTCCTAAGCCCCACGCCCTCGGTTTGCAGGCCCAGCCTCTACGTGAAGCAAAGTTGTCTTGCAGAAGGGTGCCGTGGGATTTGGTAATAAAAATGTGGTGGATTAGGCTGTCGTCCTTTTCGCGGCTCAAATATGTACGATACGGGACGAAAAAAAAACCAACGCAAAAGAAGAAAAGTGTCAAGAAAGTAATGAAAACGTTTGATTTTGAGACTCCAAAAATAGGCACAGCCTAGAAGGCTTGTTGCCCCCGTTGTAGAGCTCTCGGAGAGCTTTCCAACGGTATGTTGTGCGCCGCGTAACTCCTTACGGATCAAAAGTTATGGGCAACGGAGCGACGGAGATCGGGTCTTAAGCCCCACGCCCTCGGTTTGCGGGCCCAGCCTCTCTGTAAAGCGAAGTTGTCTTGCACAAGGTTGCCGTGGGATTCGGTAATAGAAATGTGATGGATGAGGTTGTCGTCCTTTTCGCCGCTCACGACGTACGTTCCGAAACGGAAAAAAAACAGCGCAAAGAAGAAAAGTGTACAAAAACTTATGAAAAACATTCAAATTTGGGCTCCGAAAATAGGCGCAGCAAAGCAGGCTTTCTGACCTTGTCATAGAGCTCTCGGAGAGCTTTCCAACGGTAGGCTGTGCGCCCACATAACTCCTTATGGATCAATAGTAATGGGCACTGGAGCAACGGAGACCTGGTCCTAAGCCCCACACCCTCGGTTTGCGGGCCCAGCCTCTACGTGAAGCGAAGTTGTCTTGCACAAGGTGCGGTAGGATTCAGTAATAAAAATGTGATGGATTAGGTTGTTGTCCTTTTCGCAGCTCATGACGTACGATCCGGGACGGAAAAACAGCGCAAAAGAAGAAAATTGTCCAGAAACTGATTGAAAACGTTCGATTTTGGCTCCAATAACCGGCGCAGCCAAGCAGGCTTGCTACCCCCGTCGTATATCTCTCCGGAGTGCTTTCCAACGGTATGCTGTGCACCACATAACTCCTTACAGATCAAAAGTAATAGGCACCGGAAGTGACGGACACCTGGTCCCATGCCCCACGCCCTCGGTTTGCTGGCCCAGCCTCTACATGAAGTGAAGTTGTCTAGCACAAGGTGCCGTGGAATTCGGTAATAGAAATGTGATGGATTAGGTTGTCGCCCTTTTTGCGGCTCACGACGTGCGATCTGGGACGGAAAAACAGCGCAAAAGATGAAAGGTCCAGAAACGGATGAAAACGTTCAATTTTGGGCTTCGAAAACAGGCGCAGCTGATCAGGCTTGCTGCCCCCCGTCGTAGAGCTCTCGGAGAGCTTTCCAACGGTATGTTGTACGTCGCGTAACACCTTGCGGATCAAGAGTAATGGGTACCAGAGCGACGGAGACCTGGTCCAAACCCCCACACCCTCGGTTTGCGGGCCAGCCTCTACGTGAAGCGAAGTTGTCTTGCACAAGGTTGCAGTGGGATTCGGTAATAAAAATGTGATGAATTAGGTTGTCGTCCTTTTCGTGGCTCACGACATACAATCCGGGATGGAAAAACATCGCAAAAGAAGAAACGTTGTCCAGAAACTGATGAAAACGTTCAATTTTGGGCTCCAAAAACAAGCGCAGCTGAGGCATGGTTGTTGCTCCCGTTGTAGAGCTCTCGGAGAGCTTTCCAACGGTATACTGTACGCCGCGTAACTCTTTACGGATCAAAAGTAATGGGCAATGGAGCGACGGAGACCAAGGTCCTAAGCCCCACGCCCTCGATTTTCGGGCCCCAACCTATATGTGAAGCGAAGTTGTCTTGCAAAAGGTGCCGTGGGATTCGTTA
Source organism: Budorcas taxicolor (assembly GCF_023091745.1). Classification (NCBI taxonomy): domain Eukaryota; kingdom Metazoa; phylum Chordata; class Mammalia; order Artiodactyla; family Bovidae; genus Budorcas; species Budorcas taxicolor. The sequence continues at coordinate 20,319 of NW_026292164.1, read as the reverse complement.
ATAGAAATGTGATGGATTAGGTTGTCCTTTTTCGCGGCTCACGACGTACGATCCGTGATAGAAAAATAGCGCAAAAAAAAAAAAGTGTCCAGAAATTGATGAAAACGTTCAATTTTGGGCTCCAAAAATAGGCGCAGCAGAGCAGGCTTGCTCCTCCCATCGTTGAGCTCTCGGAAAACTTTCCAACGGTATGCTGTGCACCGCGTAACTTCTTACGGATCAAAAGTTATGGGCACCGGAGAGACGGGAGACCTGGTCCTAAGCCCCACGCCCTCGGTTTGCGGGCCCAGCCTCTACACTGAAGCGAAGTTGTCTTGCAAAGGTGCCATGGGATTCGGTTATAAAAATGTGATGGATTAGGTTGTCGTCCTTTTTGCGGCTCACGACGTACGATCCGGGATGGAAAAACAGCGCAAAAAGAAGAAAAGTGTCCAGAAACAAATGAAAAATTTTCAATTTTGGGCTCCGAAAATAGGCGCAGTCGAGGAGGCTAGCTACCCCCGTTGTAGAGCTCTCGGAGAGCTTTCCAATGGTGTGCTGTACGCCGCGTAACTCCTTACGGATCAAAATTAATGGGCACCGGAGCAACGGAGACCTGGTCCTAAGCCCCACGCCCTCAAGTTTCTGGGCCTAGCCTCTACGTGAAGTGAAGTTGTCTTGCACAAGGTACCGTGGGATTCAGTAATAGAAATGTGGTGGATCAGATTATCCTCATTTTTGAGGCTCACGACGTTCGATCCGGAAGGAAAAACAGTGCAAGAGAAGAAAAGTGTCCAGAAATTGATGAAAACATTCAATTTTGGGCTCCGAAAATAGGCACAACCGAGCATGGTTGCTGCCCCCATCGTAGAGCTCTCAGAGAGCTTTCCAACGGTATGCTGTTACGCCCTGTAACTCCTTACGGATCAAAAGTAATGGGCAACGGAGCGACGGAGACCTGGTCATGAGCCCCACGCCATCGGTTTGTGGGGCCCAGCCTCTACGTGAAGCGAAGTTGTCTTGCCCAAAGGTGGCATGGGATTCAGTAATAGAAATGTGATGGATTAGGTTGTCGACCTTTTTCGCGGCTCACGACGTACGATCCGGGATGGAAAAACAGCGTAAAAGAAGAAAAGTGTCTAGAAACTGATGAAAACGTTCGATTTTGGGCATCGAAAATAGGTTCAGCTGAGTAGGCTTGCTGCCTCCGTCGTAGGAGCTCTTAGAGAGATTTCTAACGGTATGTTGTGCGCCGCGTAACTCCTTACGGATCAAAAGTAATAGGCACCAGAGTGACGGAGACCTGGTCCTAAGCCCCACGCCCTCGGTTTGCGGGCCCAGCCTCTACGTGAAGCAAAGTTGTCTTGCAAAAGGTGCCGTGGGATTTGGTATTAAAAATGTGATAGATTAGGTTTGTCGTCCTTTTCGCGGCTCACGACGTACGATCCGGGACGGAAAAAAACAGCGCAAAAGAAGAAAATTGTCTAGAAACTAATGAAAACATTTGATTTTGGACTCCAAAAACAAGTACAGCCAAGAAGGCTTGTTGCCCCCGTCGTAGAACTCTCGGAGAGCTTTCTAACGGTATGCTGTGCACCGCGTAACTTCTTACGGATTAAAAGTTATTGGCACCGGAGCGACGGAGACCTGGTCCTAAGCCCCCACGCCCTCGGTTTGCGGGCCTAGCCTCTACGTGAAGCGAAGCTGTCTAGCATAAGGTGCCGTTGAATTCAGTAATAGAAATTTGATGGATTAGGTTGTCGTCCTTTTTGCGGCTCACGACGTACGATCCGGGATGAAAAAATAGCGCAAAAGATGAAAAGTGTCCAGAAACTGATGAAAACACTCAATTTTGGGTCTCCGAAAATAGGCACAGCCGATCAGGCTTGCTGCCCCCATCGCAGAGCTCTCGGAGAGCTTTCCAACGGTATGTTGTGCATCGCGTATCTCCTTACGAATCAAGAGTAATAGGCACCGGAGTGACGGAGACCTGGTCCTAAGACCACGCCCTCGGTTTGCGGGCCTAGGCTCTACGTGAAGCGAAGTTGTCCTGGCACAAGGTGCTGTGGGATTCGGTAATAGAAATGCGATTGAATTAGGTTGTCGTCCTTTTCGTGGCTAACGACGTACGATCCAGGATGGAAAAAACATCACAAAAGAAGAAATGTGTCCAGAAACTGATGAAAACATTCGATTTTGGGCTCCGAAGATAGGCGCAGCCGAGCATGTTTGCTGCTCCCGTTGTAGAGCTCTCAGAGAGCTTTCCAACTGTAACGGCGTACGGATCAAAAGTAATGGGCAACGGAGCAACGGAGACCTGGTCCCTAAGCCCCACGCCCCTCGGTTTCCCGGCCCAGCCTCTACGTTGAAGCGAAGTTGTCTTGCCCAAGGTGGCGTTGGTTTCGGTAATAAAAATGTGATGGATTAGGTTGTCATCCTTTTCGCGGCTCACGACGTACCATCCGGGTACTGAAAAACAGCGCAAAAGAAGAAAATTGTACAAAAACTGATGAAAACGTTCGATTTTGGGCTCCGAAAATAGGCGTAGCTGAGCAGGCTTGCTACCCCCGTCGTAGAGCTCTCGGAGAGCTTTTCAACGGTATACTGTACGCCACATAACTCCTAACGGATCAAAAGTAATGGGCACTAGAGCGACGGAGACCTGGTCCTAAGCCCAACGACCTCGTGTTTGCGGGGACCAGCCTCTACGTGAAGCGAAGTTGTCTTGCCTAAGGTGGCATGGGATTCGGTAATAGAAATCTGATGGATTAGGTAAGTCGTCCATTTCACAGCTCACGACATACAATCCCGGACGGAAAAAATAGCGCAAAAGAAGAAAAGTGTCCAGAAACTGATGAAAACATTCGATTTTGGGCTCTGAAAATAGGCGCAGCCGAGCAAGCTTGTTGCCCCCCGTCGTAGAGCTCTCAAAGAGCTTTCCAACGGTATGTTTGTGCGCCGCATAACTCCTTACGGATCAAAAGTAATGGGCACCGAAGCGACGGAGACCTGGTCCTATGCCCCACGCCCTTGGTTTGCTGGCCCAGCCTTTACGTGAAGCAAAGTTGTCTTGCACAAGGTGCCGTGGGATTCGGTAATAGAAATGTGGTGGATTAGGTTGTCGTCCTTTTTCCAGCTCACGACGTACGATCCGGGATAGAAAAATAGCGCAAAAGAAGAAAAAAGTGTCTAGAAACTGAAGAAAACGTTCAATTTCTGGGCTCCGAGCATGTTGGCTGCCCCCATCGTAGAGCCCTCGGAGAGCTTTCCACCAGTATGCTGTGCGTCGCGTAACTCCTTACGGATAAAAGTAATGGGCACCGGAGTGACGGAGACCAGGTCCTATGACCCACGCCCTCGGTTTGCGGGCACAGCCTCTACATGTGGGATTCGGTAATAGAAATGTGATGAATTAGGTTATCGTCCTTTTCGCGGCTCACGACGTACGATCCGAGACAGAAAAACAGCGCAAAAGAAGAAAAGTGTCCAGAAAACTGATGAAAACGTTCAATTTTGAGCTCCAAAAATAGGTGTAGCTGAGCAGGCTTGCTGCCCCCGTCGTAGAGCTCTCGGATAGCTTTCCAACGGTATGCTGTACGCCGTGTAACTCCTTACGGATCAAAAGTATTGGGCAACGGAACGACGGAGACCTAGTCCTAAGCCCCACGCCCTCGATTTGCGGGCCCAGCCTCTACGTGAAGCGAAGTTGTCTTGCCCAAAGTGCCATGGGATTCGGTAATAGATATGTGATGGAATAGGTTGTCGCCCTTTTCACGGCTCACGACGTACCATCCGGGACTGAAAAATAGCGCAAAAGAAGAAAATTGTCCAAAAACTGATGAAAACGTTCGATTTTGGGCTCCAAAAATAGGCATAGCGAGCAGGCTTGCTACCCCCATCGTAAGAGCTCTCGGAGAGCTTTTCAACGGTATACTGTACGCCACGTAACTCCTTACGGATCAAAAGTAATGGGCACTGGAGCGACGGAGACCTGGTCCTAAGCCCAACGACCTCGGTTTGCGGGACTAGCCTCTACGTGAAGCGAAGTTATCTTGCCCAAGGTGGCATGGGATTCGGTAATAGAAATCTGATGGATTAGGTAGTCGTCCTTTTAGCAGCTCCTGACATACGATCCGGGATGAAAAAACAGCGCAAAAGAAGAAAAGTGCCCAAAAACTGATGAAAACGTTCGATTTTGAGCTCCGAAAATAGGTGCAGCCGCATAGGCTTGCTGCCCCTGTCGCAGAGCTCTTGGAGAGCTTTCCAACAATTTGCTGTGCGCCGCGTAACTCCTTACAAATCAAAAGTAATGGGCACCAGAGCGACGGAGACCTGGTCCTAAGCCCCACGCCCTCGCTTTGCTGGCCCAGCCTCTACATGAAGAGAAGTTTTCACTTGCACAAAGTGTCGTGGGATTCGGTAATAGAAATGTGATGGAATTGGTTGTCGCCCTTTTTGCTGCTCACGACGTACGATGCAGGACAAAAAAAATAGCGCAAAAGAAGAAAGTGTCCAGAAACTAATGAAAACATTCGATTTTGGAGTCCAAAAATAGGCACAACTTGCAAGCTTGCTGCCCCCATCGTAGAGCTCTCGGAAAGCTTTCCAACTTTATACTGTGCGCCGCGTAACCCCTTACGGATAAAAAGTAATGGGCAACGGAGCGACGGAGACCTAGTCCTAAGCCCCACGCCCTCGATTTTTGGGCCCAGGCTCTTCGTGAAATGAAGTTGTCTTGCACAAGGTGCCATGGGATTCGGTAATAGAGATGTGATGGATTAGGTTGTCGTCCTTTTCGCGGCTAACGACGTACGATCCGGGATGAAAAAACAGAGAAAAAGAAGAAAAGTGTACAAAAATTGATGAAAACATTCAATTTTGGGCTCCGAAAACATGCGCAGAGGAGTAGGCTTTCTGCCCCCGTCGTAAAGCTCTCGGAGAGCTTTCTAACGGTATGCTGTGTGACGCGTAACTCCTAATGGATCAAAAGTTATGGGCACCGGAGCGACGGAGACCTGGTCCTAAGCCCTACGCCCTCGGTTTGTGGGCCTAGCCTCTACGTGAAGCGAAGTTGTCTTGCCCAAGGTGGCGTGGGATTTGGTTATAGAATTGTGATAGATGAGGTTGTCGTCCTTTTCGCGGCTCACGACGTACGATCCGGGTTGAAAAAACAGCGCAAAAGAAGAAAGTGTCCAGAAACTGATGAAAACATTCGATTTTGGGCTCCTAAAATAGGCTAAGCTAAGCATGCTTGCTGCCACTGTCGTAGAGCTCTCGGAGAGCTTTCCAACAGTATGTTGTGCGCCGCTTAACTCCTTACGGATCAAAAGTTATGGGCAACAGAGCAACAGAGACGTGGACCTAAGCCCCACGCCCTCGGTTTGCGGGCCCAGCCTCTACGTGAAGCGAAGTTGTCTTGCACAAGGTGCCATAGGATTCGGTAATAGAAATGTGATGGATTAGGTTGTCATCTTTTTCGCAGCTCACGACGTACGATCCGGGACAGAAAAACAGCGCAAAAGAACAAAAGTGTCCAAAAACTGATGAAAACGTACAATTTTGGACTCCAAAAACAGGGGCAGCCAAGAAGGCTTGCTTCCCCCGTCGTAGAGCTCTCAGAAAGCTTTCCAACGGTTTGCTATGCGCCGCATAAGTCCTTACTGATCAAAAGTTATGGGCACTGGAGCGACGGAGACCTGGTCCTAAGCCCCACGCCCTCGGTTTGCTGGCCCAGCCTCTACGTGAAGCGAAGTTGTCTTGCACTAGATGCCGTGGGATTCGGTAATAGAAATGTGATGGATTCGGTTGTCGTCCTTTTCGTGGCTCACGACATACGATCCGGGACCGAAAAACAGCGCAAAAGAAGAAAAGTGTCTAGAAACTGATGAAAATGTTCAATTTTGGGCTTTGAAAACAGGCGCAGCAGAGCAAGCTTGTTGCCCCCATCGTAGAACTCTCAGAGAGCTTTCCAACGGTATGCTGTGCGCCGCGTAACCCCTTACGGATCAATAGTTATGGGCACCGGTGCGACGGAGACCTGGTCCTAAACCCCATGCCCTCAGTTTAAGGGCCCAGCCTTTACGTGAAGCGAAGTTGTCTTGCCCAAGGTGGCATGGGATTCGATAATAGAAATGTGATGGATTACGTTGTCGTCCTTTTCGCGGCTCACGAAGTACGATCCGGGATAGAAAAATAGTGCAAAAGAAGAAAAGTGTCCAGAAACTGATGAAAACAAGTGCAGTAGAGCAGACTTGCTGCCCCCGTCGTAGAGCACTCGGAGAGCTTTCCAACGGTATGCTGTGCGTCGCGTAACTCCTTATGGATCAAAAGTAATGGGCACCGGAGCGACGGAGACCTGGTCCTAAGCCCCACGCCTTCGGTTTGCTGGCCCAGCCTCTACGTTAAGCGAAGTTGTCTAGCACAAGGTGCCGTGGGATTCGGTAATAGAAATGTGATAGATTAGGTTGTCGTCCTTTTTGCAACTCACGACGTACGATCCGAGACGAAAGAATAGCGCAAAAGAAGAAAAGTGTCTAGAAACGAATGAAAACATTCGGTTTTGGGCTCCGAAAACAGGCGCAGCCGAGCAGGCTTGCTACCCCCGTCGTAGAGCTCTCGGAGTGCCTTCCAACGGTATGCTGTGCACCGCATAACTCCTTACAGATCAAAAGTAATGGGCACCGGAGCAACGGAGACCTGGTCCTAAGCCCCACGCCCTCGGTTTGCTGGCCCAGCCTCTACGTGAAGCAAAGTTGTCTAGCACAAGGTGCCGTGGGATTCGGTAATAGAAATGTGATGGATTAGGTTGTCGTCCTTTTTGCGGCTCACGACTTTCGATCCTGGACGAAAAAGCAGCGCAAAAGAAGAAAAGTGTCCAGAAATTGATGAAAACGTTCAATTTTGGTCTTCGAAAATAGGCGCAGCCGATCAGGATTGCTACCCCCGTTGTAGAGCTCTCGGAGAGCTTTTCAACGGTATGTTGTGTGTCGCGTAACTCCTTACAGATCAAACGTTATAGGCACCAGAGCGATGGAGACCTGATCCTAAGCCCAACGCCCTCGGTTTGAGGGCCCAGCCTATACATGAAGCGAAGTTGTCTTGCCCGAGGTAGCATGGGATTCGGTAATAGAAATCTAATGGATTAAGTTGTCGTCCTTTTCGCTGCTCACGACGTACGATCTAGGACGGAAAAACATCGCAAAAGAAGAAAAGTGTCCAGAAATTGATGAAAATGTTCGATTTTGGGCTCCAAAAATAGGCACAGCCGAGCAGGGTTGCTACCCCCGTTGTAGAGCTCTCAGAGTGCTTTACAACACTATACTGTGCGCCGCGTAACTCCTTACGGATCAAAAGTAATGGGCACCGGAGCGACGGAGACCTGGTCCTAAGCCCCACGCCCTCGGTTTGCTGGCCCAACCTCTACGTGAAGCGAAGCTGTCTAGCATAAGGTGCCGTTGAATTCAGTAATAGAAATTTGATGGATTAGGTTGTCGTCCTTTTTGCGGCTCACGACGTACGATCCGGGATGAAAAAATAGCGCAAAAGATGAAAAGTGTCCAGAAACTGATGAAAACACTCAATTTTGGGCTCCGAAAATAGGCACAGCCGATCAGGCTTGCTGCCCCCATCGTAGAGCTCTCGGAGAGCTTTCCAACGGTATGTTGTGCATCGCGTATCTCCTTACGAATCAAGAGTAATAGGCACCGGAGTGACGGAGACCTGGTCCTAAGACCCACGCCCTCGGTTTGCGGGCCTAGGCTCTACGTGAAGCGAAGTTGTCTGGCACAAGGTGCTGTGGGATTCGGTAATAGAAATGCGATGAATTAGGTTGTCGTCCTTTTCGTGGCTAACGACGTACGATCCAGGACGGAAAAACATCACAAAAGAAGAAATGTGTCCAGAAACTGATGAAAACATTCGATTTTGGGCTCCGAAGATAGGCGCAGCCGAGCATGTTTGCTGCTCCCGTCGTAGAGCTCTCAGAGAGCTTTCCAACTGTAACGGCGTACGGATCAAAAGTAATGGGCAACGGAGCAACGGAGACCTGGTCCTAAGCCCTACGCCCTCGATTTGCGAGCCCAGCCTATACGTGAAGCGAAGTTGTCTTGCACAAGGTTCCGTAGGATTTGGTAATAGAAATGTGATGAATTAGGTTGTTGTCCTTTTCGCGGCTCACGACGTACGATCCGTGATGGAAAAACAGCGCAAAAGAAAAAAAGTGTCTAGAAACTGATGAAAACGTTCAATTTTGGGCTTTGAAAATAGGTGCAGTAGAGCAGGCTTGCTGCCCCCATCGTAGAGCTCTCGGGAAGCTTTCCAACCGTATGTTGTGCGCCGCGTAACTCCTTACGGAACAAAAGTTATGGGCACCAGAGTGACGGAGACCTGGTCCTAAGCCCTACGCCCTCGGTTTGCGGGCCCAGCTTCTACGTGAAGCGAAGTTGTCTTGCACAAGGTGCCATGGGATTCGGTAATAGAAATGTGATGGATTAGGTTGTCGTCCTTTTTGCTGCTCACGACGTACGATCTGCAACAGAAAAACAGCGTAAAAGAAGAAAAGTGTCAAGAAACTGACGAAAACGTTCAATTTTGGGCTCCGAAAATAGGCGCAACCAAGGAGGCTAGCTGCCCCCGTCGTAGAGCCCTCGGAGAGCTTTCTAACATTATACTGTGCGCCGCGTAACTCCTTACGAATCAAAACTTATGGGCACCTGAGCGACGGAGACTTGGTCCTAAGCCCCACGCCCTCGGTTTGCGGGCCCAGCCTCTACGTGATACAAAGTTGTCTTGCACAAGGTGCCGTGGTATTCGATAATAGGAATGTGGTAGATTAGGTTCTCTTCCTTTTTGCGGCTCACGACGTACTATCCGGAACGAAAAAACAGCGCAAAAAAGGAAAAGTGTCAAGAAACTGATGAAAACGTTAAATTTTGGGCTCTGAAAATAGGCGCAGCAGAGCAGGCTTGCTGCCCCCATGATAGAGCTCTCGGGAAGCTTTCCAACGGTATGCTGTGCGCCGCGTAAGTCCTTACGGATCAAAAGTTATGGGAACCAGAGTGACGGAGACCTGGTCCTAAGCCCCACGCCTCGATTTGCGGGCCCAGCCTCTATGTGAAGCGAAGTTGTCTTGTACAAGATGCTTTGGGATTCGGTAATAGAAATGTGGTGGATTAGATTGTCGTCCTTTTCGAGGCTCACGACGTTCGATCAGGGACGGAAAAACAGTGCAAGAGAAGAAAAGTATCCAGAAACGGATGAAAATGTTCAATTTTGGGCTCCGAAAATAGGTGCAGCCAAGCAGGCTTGCTGCCTCCATCGTAGAGCTCTCGGAGAGCTTTCCAACGGTATGCTGTGCGTCGCGTAACTCCTTACGGATCAAAAGTTATGGGCACCGGTGCGACGGAGACCTGGCCCTAAGCCCCACGCCTTCGGTTTGCGGGCCCAGCTTCTACGTGAAGCAAAATTGTTTTGCACAAGGTACCATGGGATTCGGTAATAGAAATATGATGGATTAGGTTGTCGTCCTTTTTGCGGCTCACGACGTACGATTCGGGATGGAAAAACAGCGCAAAAGAAGAAAAGTGTCCAGAAACTGATGAAAACTTTCAATTTTGATCTCCGAAAATAGGCACAGCAGAGGAGGCTAGCTACCCCCGTCGTAGAGCTATCGGAGAGCTTTCCAACGGTGCGCTGTGCGCCGCGTAACTCCCTATGGATCAAAAGTTATGGGCACCAGAGCAACGGAGATCTGGTCCTAAGCCTCACGCCCTCAGTTTTCGGGCCCAGCCTCCGCGTGAAGCGAAGTTGTTTTGCCCAAGGTGGCATGGGATTCGGTAATAGAAATGTTATGGATTAGGTTGCCGTCCTTTTCAAGGCTTACGACGTACCATCTGGGACGAAAAAAAAAGCGTAAAAGAAGAAAAGTGTCCAAAAACTGATGAAAACTTTCGATTTTGGTCCCCAAAAACAGGCGCAGCTAAGCAGGCTTGCTACCCCCATCGTAGAGCTCTTGGATAGCTTTCCAACGGTATGGTGTACGCCGCGTAACTCCTTATGGATCAAAAGTAATGGGCACTGCAGCGATGGAGACCTGGTCCTAAGCCCAACGCCCTCGGTTTGCGGGACCAGCTTGTTCGTGAAGCGAAGTTGTCTTGCCCAAGGTGGCATGGGATTCGGTAATAGAAATGTGATGGATTAGGTAGTCGTCCTTTTCGTGGCTCACGACATACGATCCGGGACGAAAAAACAGCGTAAAAGAAGAAAAGTGTCCAGAAACTGATGAAAACGTTCAATTTTGGGCTCTGAAAATAGGGGCAGTCGAGGAAGCTTGCTGCCCCAGTCGTAGAGCTATCAGAGAGCTTTCCAACAATATGCTGTGCGCCACGTAACTCTTTACGGATCAAAAGTAATGGGCACCGGAGCGACGGAGACCTGGTCATAAGCCCCACGCCCTCGGTTTACTGGCCCAGCCTTTACGTGAAGTAAAGTTGTCTTGCACAAGGTGCCGTGGGATTCGGTAATAGAAATGGGGTGGATTAGGTTGTCGTCCTTTTTGCGGCTCAGGACGTACGATCCGGGAAGGAAAAATAGCACAAAAGAAGAAAAGTGTCCAGAAAATGATGAAAATGTTCAATTTTGGGCTCCGAAAATCGGCACAGCCGAGCATGCTGTATGTCACGTAACTCCTTACGGTTCAAAAGTTATAGGCACCGGAGCGACGGAGACGTGGTCCTAAGCCCAGAGCCCTCGGTTTAAGGGGCCAGCCTCTACGTGAAGTGAAGTTGTCTTGCCCAAGTTGGCATGGTATTCGGTAATAAAAATGTGATGGATTAGGATGTTGTCCTTTTCGCGTCTCACGACGTAAGATCTGGGACGAAAAAACAGCGCAAAAGAAGAAAAGTGTACAGAAACTGATGAAAACATTCGATTTTGGGCTCGGAAAATAGGCGCAGCCGAGCAAGCTTGCTGCCCCCGTCGTAGAGCTCTCGGAGAGCTTTCCAACGGTATGCTGTGCGCCGCGTAACTCCTTACGGATCAATAGTAATGGGCACCGGAGCGACGGAGACCTGGTCCTATGACCCACGCCCTCGGTTTGCGGGCACAGCCTCTACGTGTGGGATTCGGTAATAGAAATGTGATGAATTCGGTTGTCGTCCTTTTCTCGGCTCACGACGTACGATCCGGGACGGAAAAATAGCGTAAAAGAAGAAAAGTGTCCAGAAACTAATGAAAACGGTCAATTTTGGGTTCCGAAAACAAGCGCAGCAATGCAGGCTAGCTTCCCACGTCGTAGAGCTCTCAGAAAGCTTTCGAACGGTATGTTGTACGCCACATAATTCCTTACGGATCAAAAGTAATGGGCAACGAAGCGACAGAGACCTGGTCCTAAGCCCTACGCCCTCGGTTTGTGGGCCCAGCCTCTACGTGAAGCGAAGTTGTCTTGCACAAGGTGCCGTAGGATTTGGTAATAGAAAAGTGATGAATTAGCTTGTCGTCCTTTTCGCGGCTCACGACGTACGATCCTGGACGGAAAAACAGCTCAAAAGAAGAAAAGTGTCCAGAAACTGATGAAAACGTTCAATTTTGGGCTCCGAAAATAGGCGCAGCTGAGCTGGCTTGCTGCCCCCCATCGTAGAGCTCTCGGGGAGCTTTCCAACAGTATACTGTGCGCCTTGTAACTCCTTACGGATCAAAAGTAATGGGCACCGGAGCAACACAGACCTGGTCCTATGCCCCTTGCCCTCGGTTTGCGGGCCCAGTCTATACGTGAAGCGAAGTTGTCTTGCACAATGTGTCGTGGGATTCGGTTATAGCAATGTGGCGGATTAGGTTGTCGTCCTTTTCGCGGCTCACGACGTACGATCCGGAAAGGAAAAACAGCGCAAAAGAAGAAAAAGGTCCAAAAACTGATGAAAATGTTCGATTTTCGGCTCCGAAAATAGGTGCAACCGAGCAGACTTGCTGCCCCCGTCGTAGAGCTCTCAGAGAGCTTTACAACAGTATGTTGTGCGCATCGTAACTCCTTACCGATCAAAAGTAATGGGCACCAGAGCGACAGAGACCTGGTCCTAAGCCCCACGCCCTCGGTTTGCGGGCCCAGCCTCTACGTGAAGTGAAGTTTTCTTGCACAAGGTGCCATGGGATTCGGTAATAGAAAAGTGATGGATTAGGTTGTCGTCCTTTTTGCAGCTCACGACGTACGATCCGGGACGAAAAAACAGCGCAAAAGAAGAAAAGTGTCAAGAAACTGATGAAAACGTTCAATTTTGGGTTTCAAAAACTAGCGCAGCCGAGGAGGTTAGTTGCCCCCATTGTAGAGCTCTCGGAGAGCTTTCCAACGGTATGCTGTGCGCCGCGTATCTCCTTACGGATCAAAAGTTATGGGCACCGAAGCGACGGAGACTTTGTCCTATGCCCCACGCACTCGGTTCCCGGGCCCAGGTTCTACGTGAAGCGAAGTTGTCTTGCCCAAGGTGGCGTGGGATTCGTTAATAGAAATGTGATAGATTAGGTTATCGTCCTTTTCACGGCTCACGACGTACGATCCGGGACAAAAAAAACAGCGCAAAAGAAGAAAAGTGTCCAGAAACTGATGAAAACGTTCAATTTTGGGCTCCGAAAATAGGCGCAGCAGCGATGTCTTGCTGTCCCCCGTCGTAGAGCTCTCGGAGAGCTTTCCAACGATTTGTTGTGCGCCGCATAACTCCTTACAGATCAAAAGTAATGGGCACCGGTGCGACGGAGACCTGGTCCTAAGCCCAACGCCCTCTGTTTGCGGGCCCAACCCCTACGTGAAGTGAAGTTGTCTTGCCCAAGGTGGCATGGGATTCGGTAATAGAAATCTGATGGATTAGGTTGTTGTCCTTTTCGCCGCTCACGACGTACGATCCGAGATCGAAAAACAGCGCAAAAGAAGAAAAGTGTACAGAAATTGATGAAAACGTTCGATTTTGGACTCCGAAAACAGGCGCAGCCAAGCAAGCTTGCTGCCCCCGTCGTAGATCTCTCGTAGAGCTTTCTAACAGTATGCTTTGCACCGCGTAACTCCTTACAAATCAAAAGAAATGGACACCGGAGCGACGGACACCTGGTCCTAAGCCCCACGCCCTCGGTTTGCGGGCACAGCCTCTACGTGAAGCGAAGTTGTCTTGCACAAGATGCAGTGGGGTTCTGTAATAGAAATGTGATGAATTAGGCTGTCGTACTTTTCGCGCCTCACGACGTTCGATTCGGGACCCAAAAAATAGCGCAAAAGAAGAAAAGTGTCCAGAAACTGATGAAAACGTTCAATTTTGGGCTCCCAAAAAAGACGCAGCCGAGGAGGCTTGCTGCCTCCATTGTAGAGCTCTTGGAGAGCTTTCCAACGGTATGTTGTACGCCGCGTAACCCCTTACGGATCAAAAGTAATGGGTAACGGAGCGACGGAGACCTAGTCCTAAGCCCCACGCCCTCGGTTTGCGGGCCCAGCCTCTACGTGAAGCGAAGTTGTCTTGCACAAGGCACCGTGGGATTCGGTAATAGAAATGTGATAGATTAGGTTGTCGTCCTTTTCGCCGCTCACGACGTACGATTCGTGACGGAAGAAGAAAAGTGTCCAGAAACTGATGAAAATGTTCAATTTTGGTCTCTGAAAATAGGCGCAGCAAAGCAAGCTTGCTGCCCAATAGTAGAGCTCTCGGGGAGCTTTCCAACGGTATGCTGTGCGCCGCGTAACTCCTTACGGATCAAAAGTTATGGGCATCGGAGCGACGGAGACCTGGTCTTGAGCCCCACGCCCACGGTTTGTAGGCCCAGCCTCTACGTGAAGCGAAGTTGTCTTGCCCAAGGTGGCATGGGATTGGGTAATAGAAATATGATGGATTAGGTTGTCGTCTATTTCGCGGCTCACGACGTATGATCCTGGACGGGAAAAAACCAGCGCAAAAGAAGAAAAGTATCCAGAAACTGATGAAAACGTTCGATTTTGGGATACAAAAACATGGGCAGCCGAGGAGGCTTGCTGCCCACGTCGTAGAGCTCTCGGAGAGCTTAATAACAGTATGCTGTGCGCCGCGTAACTCCTTACAAATCAAAAGTTATGGGCACCGGAGCGACGGAGACTTGGTCCTAAGCCCCACGCCCTCGGTTTTCGGGCCCCGCCTCTACGTGAAGCGAAGTTGTCTTGCCCTAGGTTGCTTGGGATACGGTAATAGAAATGTGATGGATTAGGTTGTCGTCCTTTTCGCGGCTCACAGACGTACGATCCGGGATGGAAAAAGAGCGCAAAAGAAGAAAATTGTCGAGAAAACTGATGAAAACGTTCAATTTTGGGCACCGAAAATAGGCGCATCAGGGTAGACTTGCTGCCCCCCGTCGTAGAGCTCTCGGAGAGCTTTACAACAGTATGTTGTGCGCATCGTAACTCCTTACAGATCAAAAGTTAATCGGCACCAGAGCGACGGAGACCTGATCCTAAGCCCCACGCCCTCGGTTTACGGGCCCAGCCTTTACGTGAAGCGAGGTTGTCTTGCACAAGGTGCCGTGGTATTCGGTTATAGCAATGTGGTGGATTAGGTTGTCGTTCTTTTTGCGGCTCACGACGTACGATACGGGACAGAAAAACAGTGCAATAGAGAAAAGTGTCCAGAAACTGATGAAAACATTCGATTTTGGGCTCCAAAAATTGGCGCAGCGGAGCAAGCTTCCTGCCCTCATCGTAGAGCTCTCGAGAGCTTTTCAATAGTATATTGTGCACATCGTAACTCCTTACGGATCAAAAGTAATGGGCATCGGAGCGACGGATATCTGGTCCTAAGCCCTACGCCCTCGGTTTTCGGGCCCAGCCTCTACATGAAGCGAAGTTGTCTTGCCCAAGGTAGCGTGGGATTCGGTAATAAAAATGTGATGGATTAGGTTGTCGTCCTTATCACGGCTCACGACGTACGATCCGGGACGAAAAAACAGCGCACCAAAAGAAAGTAGATGCAGCAAAGCAGGCTTGCTGCCCCCCGTCGTAGAGCTCTCGGAGAGCTTTCCAGTGGTATGTTGTACGCCACGTAACTCCTTACGGATCATAAGTAATGGCCACCGGAGCGACGGAGACCTAGTCCTAAGCCCAACGCCCTCGGGTTTGCAGGACCAGCCTCTATGTGAAGCGAGGTTGTCTTGCCCAAGGTGGCATAGGATTCGATAATAGAAATCTGATGGATTAGGTAGTCGTCCTTTTCGCGGCTCATGACGTACGATCCGGGACGGAAAAACAGCGCAAATGAATAAAAGTGTCCAGAAACTGATGAAAACGTTCGATTTTGGGCTCAGAAAATAGGGACAGTCGAGTAAGCTTGCTGCCCCTATCGTAGAGCTCTCAGAGACCTTTCCTACAGTATGTTGTGCGCCGCGTAACTCCTTACGGTTCAAAAGCAATGGGCACCGGAGCGACGCAGACCTGGTCCTAAGCCCCATGCCCTTGGTTTTACGGACCCAGCCTTTACGTGAAGCAAAGTTGTCTTGCAAAAGGTGTCGTGGGATTTCGGTAATAGAAATGTGGTGAATTAGGTTGTCGTCCTCTTTGCAGCTGACGACGTATAATCCGGGACGGAAAAACAGGGCAAAAGAAGAAAAGTGTCCAGAAACTAATGAAAATGTTCAATTTTGGTCTCTGAAAACCGGCGCAAGCCGAGCATGCTGGTTGTCCCCATCGTAGAGTTCTCGGAGATCTTTCCAACGGAATGCTGTGCATCGCGTAACTCCTTACGGATCAAAAGTTAAGGGCACCGGAGTGACGGAGACCTGGTCCTAAGCCCAAAGACCGCGGTTTGCGGACCCAGCCTCTACATGAAGCGAAGTTTGTCTTGCTTAAGGTGGCATGGGATTCGGTAACAGAAATCTAAAGGATTAGGTTGTCGTCCTTTTCGTGGCTCACGGCGTACGATCCGGGACGAAAAACAACGCAAAAGAAGAAAAGTGTACAGAAACTGATGAAAACGTTTGATTTGGGCTCCGAAAACAGGCGCATCCGAGCAAACTTGCTCCCCCCGTCCGTAGAACTCTCGGAGAGCTTTCCAAGGGTATGCTGTGCATCGCGTAACTTTTTACGGATCAAAAGTAATGGACATCGGAGCGACGGAGACCTGGTCCTAAGCCCTACGCCCTCGGTTTGCGAGCCCAGCCTCTACGTGAATCGAAGTTGTCTTGTACAAGGTACCGTAGGATTCAGTAATAGATATCTGATGGATTAGCTTGTCGTCCTTTTCGCGGCTGACGACGTACAATCCTGGACGGAAAAAAGCGCAAAAGAAGAAAAGTGTCCAGAAATTGATGAAAACGTTCAATTTTGGGCTCCGAAAATGGGCGCAGCAAAGCTGGCTTGCTGCCCCCATCGTAGAGCTCTCGGGGAGCTTTCCAACAATATACTGTGGGCCACGTAACTCCTTACGGATCAAAAGTAATGGGCACCGGAGCGGACACAGACATGGTCCTATGCCCCACGCCCTCGATTTGCGGGCCCAACCTCTACGTGAAGCGAAGTTTTCTAGCACAATGTGTCGGGGGATTCGGTTATAGCAATTTGGCGGATTAGGTTGTCGTCCTTTTCGCGGCTCACGACGTACAATCCGGGAAGTAAAACAGCGCAAAAGAAGAAAGTATCCAAAAACTGATGAAAACGTTCGATTTTGGGCTCCGAAAACAGGCGCAGCCGAGCAGGCTTGCTGCCCCCGTCGTAGAGCTCTCAGAGAGCTTTCCAATAGTATGTTGTGCGCATCGTAACTCCTTACTGATCAAAAGTAATGGGCACTAGAGCGACGGAGACTTGGTCCTAAGCCCTACACCCTCGGTTTGCGGGCCCAGCCTCTACGTGAAGCGAAGTTTTCTTGTACAAGGTGCCATGGGATTCGGTAATAGAAATGTGATGGATTAGGTTGTCGTCCTTTTTGTAGCTCACGACGTACGATCCGGGACGAAAAAAACAGTGCAAAAGAAGAAAAGTGTCAAGAAACTGATGAAAACGTTCAATTTTGGGCTCCGAAAACTGGCGCAGCCGAGGAGGTTAGATGCCCCCATTGTAGAGCTCTCGGAGAGCTTTCAACGGTAATGCTGTGCGCCGCGTATCTCCTTACGATCAAAAGTTATGGGCACCGGAGCGACGGAGACTTGGTCTTAAGCCCCACGCACTCGGTTTTCGGGCCCAGCCTTACGTGAAGCGAAGTTGTCTTGCCAAGGTGGCATGGGATTCGTTAATAGAAATGTGATGGATTAGGTTATCGTCCTTTTCCACGGCTCCCGACGTACGATCCGCACAAAAGAAGAAAAGTGTACAGAAACTGATGAAAACGTTCGATTTTGGCTCTGAAAATAGGCGCAGCAGCGTAGTCTTGCTGCCCCCGTCGTAGAGCTCTCGGAGAGCTTTCCAACGATTTGTTGTGCGCCGTGTAACTCCTTACAGTTCAAAAGTAATGGGCACCGGTGCGACAGAAACCTGGTCCTAAGCCCAACGCCCTCTGTTTGCGGGCCCAAGCCCTACGTGAAGTGAAGTTGTCTTGCCCAAGATGGCATGGGATTCGGTAATAGAAATCTGATGGATTAGGTTGCCGTCCTTTTCGCCTCTCACGACATACGATCGGGGACGGAAAAACATCGCAAAAGAAGAAAAGTGTACAGAAATTGATGAAAATGTTCGATTTTGAACTCCGAAAACAGGCGCAGCCAAGTAAGCTTGCCTGCCCCCGTCGTAGACCTCTCGTAGAGCTTTCCAACGGTATGCTGTGCACCGCATAACTCCTTACGGATCAAAAGAAATGGGCACCAAAACGACGGAGACCTGGTCCTAAGCCGTACGCCCTCGGTTTGCGGTCACAGCCTCTACATGAAGCGAAGTTGTCTTGCACAAGGTGCAGTGGGATTCGGTAATAAAAATGTGATGAATTAGGTTGTCGTCCTTTTCCCCGCTCACGACGTACGATCCGGGACCCAAAAATAGCGCAAAAGAAGAAAAAGTGTCTATAAACTGATGAAAACGTTCAATTTTGGGCTCCCAAAAAAGACATAGCCGAGTAGGCTTACTGCCTCCGTTATAGAGCTCTCGGAGAGCTTTCCAACGGTATGTTGTACGCCGCGTAACTCCTTACGGATCAAAAGTAATGGGCAACGGAGCGACGGAGACCTGGTCCTAAGCCCCACGCCCTCGGTTTGCGGGCCCAGCCTCTACCTGAAGCGAAGTTGTCTTGTACAAGGTACCGTGGGATTCGGTAATAGAAATATGATGGATTAGGTTGTCGTCCTTTTCGCGGCTCATGACGTACGATCCGTGACGAAAAAACAGCGCAAAAGAAGAAATGTGTCCAGAAACTAATGAAAATGTTCAATTTTGGGCTCCGAAAATAGGTGCAGCAGAGCAGGCTTGCTGCCCCCATCGTAGAGCTCTCGGGGTGCTTTCCAACGGTATGCTATGCGCCGCGTAACTCCTTACGGATCAAAAGTTATGGGCACCGGAGCGACGGAGATCTGGTCCTGAGCCCCACGCCTCGGTTTTTGGGCCCAGCCTCTACGTGAAGCGAAGTTGTCTTGCCCAAGGTGGCATGGGATTCAGTAACAGAAATGTGATGGATTAGGTTGTCGTACTTTTCGCGGCTCACAACGTACGATCCGGGACGGAAAAACAGCGCAAAAGAAGAAAAATGTCCAGAAACTGATGAAAACATTCGATTTTAGGATCCAAAAATAGGCACAGCCGAGGAGGTTTGCTGCCCACATCGTAGAGCTCTCAGAGAGCTTTCCAACGGTATGCTGTGCACCGCGTAACTCCTTACAAATTCAAAGTTATGGGCACCGGAGCGACGGAGATGTGGTCCTAAGTCCCACGCCCTCGGTTTTCAGGCCCAGCCTCTACGTGAAGCGAAGTTGTCTTGCCCTAGGTTGTGTGAGATTCGGTAATAGAAATGTGATGGATTAGGTTGTCGTCCTTTTCGCGGCTCACGACGTACGATCCGTGATGAAAAAAACAGCGCAAAAGAAGAAAATTATCGAGAAACTTATGAAAACGTTCGCTTTTGGGCACCGAAAATAGGCACAGCAGCGTAGACATGCTGGCCCCGTCGTAGAGCCCTCGGAGAGCTTTACAACAGTATGTTGTGGGCATTGTAACTCCTTACGGATCAAAAGTAATCGGTACCAAAGCGACGGAGACCTAATCCTAAGCCCCACACCCTCAGTTTGCGGACCTAGCCTCTACGTTAAGAGAAGTTGTCTTGCACAAGGTGCCATGGGGTTCGGTTATAGCAATGTGGTGGATTAGGTTGTCGTCCTTTTCGCGGCTCACGACGTACGATCCGGGACGAAAAACAGTGCAAGAGAAGAAAAGTGTCCAGAAATGGATGAAAACTTTCGATTTTGGGCTCCGAAAACTGGCGCAGCCGAGCAAGCTTGCGGCCCCCGTCGTAGAGCTCTCGGAGAGCTTTCAATAGTATGTTGTGCGCATCGTAACTCCTTACGGATCAAAAGTAATGGGCACCGGAGCGACGGAGATCTGGTCCTAAGCCCCATGCCCTTGGTTTCTGGGCCTAGCCTCTTCGTGAAGTGAAGTTGTCTTGCCCAAGGTGGCGTGGGATTCGGTAATAGAAATGTGATGGATTAGGTTGTCGTCCTTATCACGGCTCACGACGTACGATCCGGGACGGAAAAACAGCGTAACAGAAGAAAAGTGTCCAAAAACTGATGAAAACGTTAGATTTGGGCTCCAAAAATAGGTGCAGCCGAGCAAACTTGCTGCCCCCGTCGTAGAGCTCTCGGAGAGCTTTCCAACGGTATGCTGTGCGCCACGTAACTCCTTACAAATCAAAAGTAATGGGCATCGGAGCGACGGAGACCTGGTCCTAAGCCCTACGCCCTCGGTTTGCGGGCCCAGCCTCTACGTGAAGCGAAGTTGTCTTGCACAAGGTGCCGTAGGATTCGGTAATAGAAATCTGATGGATTAGGTAGTTGTCCTTTTCGTGGCTCACGACGTACGATCCTGGACGGAAAAAACAGCGCAAAAGAAGAAAAGTGTCCAGAAACTAATGAAAACGTTCAATTTTGGGCTCCAAAAATAGGCGCAGCAAAGCTGGCTTGTTGCCCCCATCGTAGAGCTCTCGGGGAGCTTTCCAACAGTATACTGTGCGCCACATAACTCCTTACGGATCAAAAGTAATGGGCACCGGAGCGACACAGACCTTGTCCTATGCCCCACGCCCTCGGTTTGCGGGCCCAGCCTCTACGTGCAGCGAAGTTGTCTTGCACAATGTGTCATGGGATTCGCTTATAGCAATGTGGCGGATTAGGTTGTCGTCCTTTTGGCGGCTCACGACGTACGATCCGGGAAGGAAAAAC